>NC_051182.1:164039492-164253107 GCF_013339695.2 Rhipicephalus sanguineus | reverse complement strand
TTTATATACACAGTTAAGACACAATGTTTATAATTTACATATCGATGCACTATAACTGAGACTTACAGATTGATGCAGTATATACATGTTTGTTCAATGCTCATTTACAGATCACATAAAGCTCGGGGGAACGTTTTCCTTGTATAGTAATATGGCGGTGGCTGCTGCCGCCGCCTCGTGCCTGTAGTGGCTGTGCTTGCTGTCGGCGCTGGCGTCTCTCTTCGGCCTCGTGAGCTCTCACCACAGGCCTTGGCGGCGAGCCCGTGCTGCTGCTGCATTGCGAGCTCTCCGCGCTACTGCCTTTGCTTCTTCGGTGTTCACGCGAGTAGCGGTAGCGAAGTGCACTGAGTGATGTCTGGCAAAGAGAAAGGAAGTGCCAAGAGCGAGCGCTGTCTAAGGCGCGACCCCAGCGGTCTCCTATCAAACTAGAGCATGCACCGAGGGCGGAGCCGCCTGACGCGTGGCACGCCACCTCGTGAGCGCTCTTGAATCAACAGAGAGCACAGCTGCGCCTCTAGCGGGAGCAATGAGAGCTAGCGTACACGGCAGGAGGGACGAGAGCTACCCCCCAGCAAAAGGAGCCAGCTCCTAATGATTGCCAGCCCTGCGCGGAACACGCAGCACAGTCACAGCGAAGCTGGAAGAGCGGACTTTGTAGAGCCCGTTGTATAGTCTCTTGGGGCAATTAATACAAGTACACATGCAGGTACCCACTATGCCATAATCATCCCCATTTTTCTGAAGTAGAGAAGTTCCCACTGTGCCATTTTTTGTCATTCTTCGCAGAATCGTCGTACCCGCTACAACATCTGTAAGGCATTATGTGCTCATTGTGCTATGAACTGATGATGATAAAGACATGGCTGAGCACTTTGCAGTGGATGGAAGCAGTGTTGCGGAATGGGCGGCTCCATTGAATTCCAATCCCATTCCGGGGAATTAGAACTTGCCGCAATTCCATTCCTTTCAATTCCCTCGGAATGAAAAAACTTAGCATTCCCACTCCGGGAATGGCCAGGCAGTTTCAATTCCATTCCTGTAATTCCTCAACATAGGAAAGTCATCTTGATAGTTTTATCGAGTTAAGAATGAACGCCTCGGGGCATAAAGCTGATGTCATCAGATGCATTAAGAACTGCAAAAGTATTCAAAACACGTTACAAGGTTGAGGAATAGGTAGCTTGGTGACATATATCGTGCAGTACAACCACCCTACTAATTCCCATAGGGGCAGTTGTCCCGCTACCTATAGTATTTGCATGGTCAGCATGTGTTAATGAATGGTGATGTTTTAATATTCTTTAAGCTTAAATGTGTTACTGCTAAAATGACGACATAGCGTATTTTTATGCTGACAAAAGTAGTATTCAAGAAGACTAAGCAGTTTTGCCACGCGTCTGGAGCGGTCGTGAATATGGAGAAAACCAAGATTTGGTAAAGGCGGAAGAAAACCCTCTAGCTCTGCTAGTATTAGTTGGAAGAGTGCACCGCTCGGGCACCTTGTGCCTTTGCAATCGAATACGGAACACTGGGCCGCACTGCTTGTCAGCACTCACACTTGTCAAGCGCGCCTCGCAAGCATGGATGGGGTGAGGAGAACTTTCTGTGTTCGCCTATGCGCAGGTATGCAATGCCTTCCTTGTCGCAAAGGGTGTTTAAGCGTGTCAGGTACTAAACTGCTCGTGAGATAAAGATCAGGCTGTGCATAGAGTATTGGCCACTTTCGTGTGGTGGTATCAATGGGAACCAACGCACAAAGGCAATTTGTTTCTCCCTTCGGTATCTGCTGGGATAATGCATTGTTTGTACACTGACTAATGCCTCGGTTTCTAGTAGGTGCGTTGCTTATAAATGTACCGTGCTTGTAAACAGCCAAGCCATTTAAAAATACTGCTTTATTGTTAATTTCGAGGCTCTGACTTACTAATGTTTGAAGTTTGAAAAACAGCATGTAGACGGAAACGTGCTTTATTTTCGGAAAAAGACGTAATTCCATTCCCATTACATTCCGTGCCAAAGGCGCTTATTCCACTCTCATTCCATTCCTCCAAGCGTTGTCCCCATTCCACTCCGGGGTCGCGAAAATGTGGAATGATTCTGGAGTTATTCCAATTCTGGTGAGGCAACTTCGCAACACTGGTGGGAAGCATTAAACCACGCAATCTTTGCGCTATTAGCATTGTGTGATGACTGGTTGTTATTTTACTCTTCTGCCACGCTATATTACATATATTAACACGATTCCTTGCCCGACATGACGCCTATATAGAGTATTTGTGCGAAGAAGTTGCAAGCACCAGCGTGGCACTGTGGTGAAATACCCGACTGCCACGCAGAGGGCGCGGGTTGAAATTCCATGCGATCTTAGATATTTGTTTCTCATTTAATTTTTTCTGATATCACGCGATAGCGGTCACGGACACAGGCGGCGGACAACTCTGGCGCCAAAATCAGCTGTTGTGATCTCATAACAGCTTTCGCTGTAACAAAATTCAGCGCCGACAATGCCCTCTCCACCTTGGCCTGCGTGGCAGGCGCGCAAGAGTCCACTTGTGTTAACATAAACATCTCTGGTTGCCACTGTTTTCATTTTTCGCACAATTTCAACATGTATTTGCTTTGGAATTCCTGCCTGAGGTACGCGCTAATACCGTACCCTCAGATATGCTCACATTGCATGAGCTCAGTTGCTACGGATTGCGAAGTTTTCTCGTGAACCAAAAAACGATGGAAAAAATTTCGGTTTCACTCCGGAACAAAATAATAGATAAAGTTTCGGTTACGTTTCGTTCCGGTTAAAAATATCGTTTTTTTTTTTTTCGTTTTTCGTTCTGTTCCGACACCCTGATACTATAAGATTATAAATTACTACAAATTTATCCGTCCACCCCCAACCCAGCTCGAGTGAGGGGGTGGACGGGAAAACAGTGAAGTTGCCCTTTACTCCTCCCTTCCGGCCTCTCCAAATAAATAGCCTACGTAAACTGTGTAAGCTAAATTTTTCTTTAAAATTGTGGGTGATTATAACGTTAAACTACCCCGTATTATTTCGTTCTGTGTAGGTTGTTAGCAGTTAATGATTGGTCGAAATTTTATTGGTCATGCTCACAGCACCTGCTCATAACACGAAGCAACAAACGACGCGTAAGTGATCCACCGCATAATTACTACTTAAGTGTGACTACGTAAAAATAATAATAGTAAACTATTTTCAATACGACGTACTGTTGTTCATTTCCCAATAAATTCTAAGCGCATAAACAGCCGAGGACAAACAACGCGTATGACACACTTTGTCCTCGTCTGTTTGTGCGTTTAGAATTTATTGGTCATGTGATACCAACACGCCCAAACGGCCACAGTTGTTCATTGGTTGTTCGCTATTCGTCAAAAATTTTCGGTGTGCCATAATATCGCCTCCTTGTTACGCGACGTCACAAGTCCACAAAACTCGCGGCGTTAAAATGAAGTGTGCGCAATAAGAAGAGCATTACTGTGCTGAACAATAAACAATTTTTTTTTAATAGCCAGACAGTGTCTCATTCTGAACGTAATTCAAGAAGGCTGCCCGCCAATCACACTGGCAGCGGCTACTTATAGCAGCGGGCGAGATGGATGTGTATAATAGATGCTCTCAGGTGTAGTATAACAATGTTGAGCTGTTTTGCGTGTATACAACTCTCTGTGAACTCATCGTTGCTGACAGAGAGGTAGAGAGAGAAATAAAGACTATTAAGAAGAACACAATCCTTTGCAGGTAGGCAGCCTTCTTAGTCCAGAAAACCGTGGACGCTGATCATCTCCCTGGTGAAGTAGATCAAGTTATGGGGCAAACTTCAAAGCTGGGCTTCTCAATGTGCTAGAGTCCACTGCATTATTTATCGCATTGTTACAAGCCGCCGCGATCGCTGCGGGCTCCCACATGATAAGCAAGGTTAATCAGAGACTAAAGTGGGAATCTTTTTTAGCTCTCCTGGCTCGGCAACTCACAGCAGTTTATATATGGAGCAGTGGCGATATGCTATTCGTTTTCAAGGAAAGAAACTAAATTTCCTGAAAAAGGAGAGCGTTTGATTGGGCTATAAAACGTTTACTGGTTCCCGCCCGTATTTGCGTCGCCGATTACTTAGATTTCAGGGCAGGCAGAACAAAATAAAATCATGACAAATTGCTGTAATGTTATAGAGCCCCTACTGAGCGATAGCCTCCTCTGCAATGCTTGAGTGCAAGGCGCGAAAGCGTGGAATAGGCAGCCCGCCCTGCAGAGAGCCTACAGTGCGTTGTCATGACACACGGACGAGGAGGACAGTCGTCACAGCAGAATCGTAGGACCAATTTTGTTACATAATTACGTTATTGATGCGGTGAAGTGAAACTTTGCCTCACTTGTTAGTTTCCCAGTCTGCAGCCGACAATGACCACTGTCAAAAGTGGAGGGGTTCCGCCCCTCTAACATTTCTCGGGGTGGGGGGGCTAGGGCCCCTGGCCCCCCCCGGTAGATACGCCCATGCTCATTTGGACTCACTCGGACTCAGAGCCATGAAAATATTACTCGGCCTGACTCACTCAGACTCGGGGCTCGATCCGAGTCTGAGTGAGTCGACTCATGAGTGAGTTCGCTGACCTATGATTTCACTTCTATCGAAATGCGGCCACTGCAGCCGGGATTTGATCCCGTGACCTCTGGGTCAGCAGTCCAGCACCTTACTATATCACCGTGGCGGGTATATATTACAACTGAAGCACACCACCAATGTACTTGAGCACCTAGTAATAAAGGTAAGTACACTGTTTATTTAGGCACATCAACATTCTTGCAAAATAACTATCTCTGGAAGAAAGGCTTACAAATGCAGTGTTTAAAAGGGGCCCTGCAACACTTTTTCAGCAGAGTCAGAAAACGCTGCCGATCGGTAGTCGAGGCTCCTGAAAACACTGGAGCTGAACGTTACAACTCAGTTCGCAGCCTGGAACTTACAATTAATTCTCAAAGTCAGCTAGAAATCGCTCACTCTTCTTTTTACAAATGAAGCCATATGCTCAAATTCATGACCATCAGCTGATTTGAGCATAGTTACCGTGGCCGCCACGGCAGGCCACCATGAGCCCACACGTGTGTGCTCACCATCACACTGAAAGTAAGCTGCGTGCTCGAAGGAAAACAAAGAAAAAGTTCTCAAGGTCATGACGTGCGGGTGACGTAACTTCTTTCTCCCGTGCCATTCCTCCCTACTTAGCGTTCAGCACGCTCGCAGGGACGAGAGAAGAGGGAAAGCCATTACAGCGTGCGACAAATCTTTTTAACTCCTCTCGTACTTGCCGGATTCTGAAAATTTTTGCAGCGGTTGATTCGTGAGGCAATAAACTCCTTCAATGAAGCCGTTCGATGGTTACTTGGAAAATTGCTGCAGGGCCCCTTTAAAAGTGAGAGGTGTCTCAGAACTCTACCAATACCGACAGGAGATCTGTGAACCCCTTGCTAGAATGTAGGGCTGTGTATTGGTAAAATATAAATTTCAGTTAATGTACTGGAAGCCATACACACCATGGAGCAATGTTATACAAGGCTGTCCTTGCTAATAAAGCCTGCATTTTGTTGCAAAGTCTAATTAAAGCACATTAATTAAGCACAAATGCAAATCTCTTAAATGGAAGTGTTGCTTAAATGGAACCACTGTCTCTAATATGATTGGTTTTGCATTCTGAATTCTGCACACCTTTTTAACTCTCTGTAAATGGAATGCCTGTTAAATGCAACACATTTTTCTGGTCCCTTCAGTTTCCGTTTCACGAGAGCCTACTGTATTTCACCCGCTTGTACAAAACGATGTGTACAACAAGATGCCTTCTCTGTTTCCCTCTCCACCTTTGCTCTAATCACTACAGACCCCTTGAAGCGGTGTAGGCACTGAAACCTTCTATGGGCTATTTTCAGACCCGTGTTAAGACATAAATTAGTTTCATATGAGAGCCAGATCACGTGGCGTACCAAAGCAGTGGCATTAGGAAACATACATGCCATTTGCTACATCTTCCGCATGAACCTCCACTCTGCAGTCACAGTTCTACCGAAATGCGCAGATGCATCTCGCGGCAGTGAGACCACATTGTTGCCGCTATAGGCGTTGGGGGAATCCAACCAGGACGTGAGCGAGTGGACGTCGCAAACCATTTCGTTTTTCGTCCTTTCAAAACAGATGCCAAAGTGTTTTCCTACTACACGTGGTCACAGTCATCATATTTGCCGTACATATCTCCAACGTCACACCTGTTGCAACTCTCTTTTTTGATCTTTTTGCTAATGGCTATTGTGATCAGTCTGGAAAAGAAGCCACATTCATTTCTAGGCTTCAAAATTCAAATAAAGAAGTTTGAACTCAGTTCTCTGTCAAAATTCATCACAGCATTCCTTGCAAGCACGCAAACCTCAGTGTCATGTGAGGTTACCATCGAAATTTGGGCGTGATTCTCAGCCTGGGCCCGGCCTGGAAAAACATTGAAGTTTACACCTTCGAATCTGGCTTGGTGACTTCAAGCGAGACCCGAGCCCGTCCCGAATTCGAAAAAACATTTCACCTACCCGGCCCAATCCAGCCCAACTGAGGCCTGAGCCAGTAAACTAAGTGGTGTTGCCCAAACACGGAATCGAGAGCAAGGCATTTTAAGTAGCAACAATCTACATTTTGTTGGTGCATGGTTTGCTAACAAACATACTTTAACCTGCGATAATTCCTTGCATAAAAGGACCACACCATGGAAATAGTTGGGCATACAGGATACGATGAATGTTTGTTCAAAAGTGGCATACCGTACCTATTTTTTCTGCAAATGCAGGTCGGGATCGTTAAGAGCGTTTTGCAGCAGATAGTGTAGCAAGGAATGTGATTTGCAGCATAACTTAAAGTTGCAATAAGGAGTGCAATAAAAACAGTGGGGACAAAGAACAGAATGCTCTGTTCTTTTGTTTGTATTGCACTTGGTATTGAACTTTGGAAAATGCTCTACCCACACACCCAACCGTAAACCCTTCTGGATTTGTAGTGCCTGCAGCATAGTAGCACCTTGCCCCAGCAAGAAAAATAGAGGGAAAAAGCCAGATTTATTATGGTTGTTGTCAGTAGACCAGCCTAGATAAAAATTATAACAAACCGTGTGCACTATGCGTGTTTTTCGAAAGATGTATGGACAGCCGAAAGGAAAAAAAGCTATTCGTGACACCATTCTTTTCATAGATCATACCACTGCTAGTATTTACAGTCTATAAGGTCTTGTGGCATAGTTTACAGTGTATTTTCTCACATGTTATTGTGCAAAAAAGCAAATTATCAGGAGATTTCGGCTTTAAGCACACCCTGCGCTGGTGCATCAGATATCCTACCATTCTAAAGTTTTTCTCTGCTTGCACTAGCTGCAGGGGCACACAAAATTTGTCTCGTGTGTTGTGAGGGTGTCAGCACTTGTTCTTGGACTTCCAACACTGGAAAAAACTCCTGATGTCTTTGTGGACCTCTGCAGTAAGAACATAGCTGTCCAGCTCATCTGTTCTTATCTTTTTCTGTTTTCGAACATCATGCCACTCTTAAATATCATCTATAAAACTCCTTTTTGTTGGCTTCTCATTGAAGGTCCCAGCAGTGTACATTATGCACGTTTTGTGCAGTGCTTTTTGTTCCCTATTACTAAGGTGTATGCCTCCCTAACAATGTTGTGCCAGTAGAAGGTGGCTATTGAACTATGCGGGTAGGAATAGCAGGAGGTGAACACAGAGATTTTGATTTATTTTCGGGCTTCGTTCCAGTTCCTTTGGGCCACCATGACCCAGTGTCTGCCAGATCACTGGGTCATGATGATTTGTTAGCACACCCATATTGAGATTACCTTGTTCGGCAGCATGTATAAATGAGCGTGGTTTCTGTTAACAAACAGTATGAAGTTGGCGCCCCTGTTTGTCGTTTTGTATCTTCACTTAGCCCAAGTGCCTTGAGTGTCAGACCTATTTACTTCAATTATATATGCCATTATACAAGCACATAAAGGCGTGTATAAGCTTTCCGATGCTTACTGATTGTGTGCATATGGTTCAAGGCAAGGGGACATCTCCCGACATGGAATTCATAATTGTCCTTTTCCACACCAGATATTTGGTCAAATGAATAGACCTTGCCCCAGGCAGTGTTTAATGGACCTATACTATTCCTACACATTACAATGCCGTTGCGGCAATATCATGTAGCTCTTGCACCATATAGTGGAATAAGATGAAAGCTCACACGTTAACAATGTGGATACACAAAGCAGGTTTTGCATGTCCATATCGCATCACATGACCACTGGGTGCCATGACATAGCCACAGCAAAAGAATGTTTCCTTATAGTGATTCTGTGCAACAAGACTCTACGCAGACCTTTTGTTTTAGTGGACTCTCAAGGTTTCCCCGCAATAGGTCTTGCGATGACGAGTTGTAGGTTTGAAATGTATTGTGTTAATCTATTAATGCAATAACAAAATGACATTTCATATTTAAATTATAATGAATTCAAATAAAGCACACAAAAGTGAGATGTTAAACAGAGTTCCGATGAGTTAGCTCTGTTTTCACAAGGCTACCACAGATCACTTTTCTCTAGAGAAGGTTCCTCTAAATGTTTGCTATGTACATATGCTACAACAGGGCTTGTTGTTGAGCAGTTGGTTCAATACTCGAGGAAAATAAGTATGGTATGATTGCACAGTTCAGGTCAGTGCAGTTTCTGTCGCATATCTTTCGACTCTGGTAGATCACTGGGTCATGATGATTTGTTAGCACACCCATATTGAGATTACCTTGTTCGGCAGCATGTATAAATGAGCGTGGTTTCTGTTAACAAACAGTACGAAGTTTGCGCCCATGTTTGTCGTTTTGTGTCTTCACTTAGCACCAGTGCCTTGAGCGTCATACCTATTTACTAGCTCTCATATGACAAACACACGCATACCTTATCCTCCACATTCGTAAAAGATCGATGAAAAGCTACTCCTCATTAGGACGCGTTCGCCAGGCGTTGTAAAAATCACCGCGGATTAATCCGTACATCGCATTCATAAAGTACTGCGATAAAGGTTTTGGCACGGTCTATGCCCACGAAATTTTACCGCGGGAGTTTCCCGTTACACACGACTCTTTACTGAATCGGCACGGCGCCTGCGAGTTTCAAACGTCAAGTGGTCCACGAGTGGTCCCTACCGCTTTCATATGCTAATATTGCAAACGAAATAATGAGAAATGGCACGGTACTCACCTCGGCTGCAGCTTTTATCCCACACAAAATATTCCCGTGTACCACCAAATACAAAAGCCAAACAAACGACACGGTGGTTGTTGCCGCCGAGAGAACTAACGGATCTTGACGAATCTAGGGACGAACGGACATAACATCGTTTTTCTCGGTTGTACCTAGGCGAAAATAAACGTTCAAGACGCAAACGTCCCCAGATTTCTCGCGCATGCGCAGACCGAGCGCTACTTCTTGATGGGCAACATTGTGCAACACTTTTTAGTTGGCAACATTGACGGTTCCGCCTACTGTTGAAGGTCTCGTGCCAACCGACTGGCTTGTGCCGTCGCCGACTGCGACAAGCCCGACCGCAAGACCGAACTTTGCAAGGCAACGAACTGGCACCACCGTGACCAGCACTTTGTAAGCTTTGCAATACCGTAAATAAAACAGCGGTTCGTTGCAAGCTTGGCACGTTTGCTGGATCCGATGCTGGCACGTCTCCCTATTGACTTTCAGCAGTGAAAACAACACTGCATCGACTCTATCTGGATTTTTTTGTAGTAAGTAGTAAGCCATTTTGCCACCGCATTGTTAAAGGCGCTCGCAGCGCTCGCTCACGTTGCTTCAGTCATTTGTCTAGTTTTCTAATAAACAAGCGCCATAGAGTTAATTTCCCCTTTTGCTTATCTGTCTAGTTTCCCCTAATGTTCCATGAACTACCACATGTGAACGCGAACTCGAAACACCGTGCTAGTGTTAAACCGTTTAAACCGTACCGCAGGAGTTACCAAAGGGACCGTACCAAAGGCATTTGCAGATAGAAGAGACATTTATATGTGCGCGGTAGCTGATTGACTATTTTAGGCGCGAGTCATTCGCTGTCGACATAGCGAAAATGTTTGGAGCGAGGCCATGTGCGCGCATGTACTCCGCGTTGGTCAGGAGGTTTACTTTCGAGCTGAACCCAGCAGCACCACACTCCTCAGCTCGACGATTTTGCATAGCGACAGAGGCGGTACACGAAACTCGGCACTCTCCGACAGCCGATCTTAGTGACCGGAGTTCGGCGCCCCCAAAGTCCGGTGCGGAAATGAAGCGAAGACGTCCTGGCGGTAGCGGCGCGGCAACTCAAACGCAGAGAACTCGAAACGTGAAGCGGGAGTTTCCGATCTTCGAGGGCCACGACCCGGATATGTTCGGTACGCTGTCGGATGATCATCGGCAGGGAGCCGAACTTCTTCCGGACGACGACGACGATCTTGTGGAGTACACGAAACTCAAGCGCATGTCGGACAAAAAGTACGAGAACGACATCAAGCAGCTGGTACTTGAGAGAAAGGTAGTTAAAAATTGATAGATTGGTCTTCAGTAGAAAGGGAAGAACTTTATTTAACAGCGGAGCTGTTTAAGCTTGAGCTAGGTCCGGCGGAGTTCGCAGAAACTGCGCCTTTCATCGCCGAGCGATGACGTCACCATGCGTCGCCTAGCAACGCGTTTGAGGAAGGAAAGGGGTAAAAATAACACAATTTTTTGGCGAGACGGGATTAGAACCGGGGTGCCCACGGTCCGAAGGCTAACGTCGTAACCACTCGGCTATCCAGGCACGTTAGCAGAACAAGCATTTATAGGAACCATAACGAGAAAAAGATAACGAGAGAGAAGGAAAGCATAGCAAGGACGTGGGAAAGGGAAGTGAGGAGAAGGAAAATGCCACCAGCTCCGTTGCTTCCTCAGTCTGCACCACTAGTGTGTAGCTGCTCCAATTTTTTTTTTCAGTGACTTAGCGACAGTTGTAATTTGGCTTTTGTTGTGAGTACTAGGAATTGCTGAACTCTTGGGCTTCGCTTTCAAGAGTAGAATGCGATAGCCTAATCAAGCCCTTTTCGTATCGTCTTCTCATTAGCTAGCCAGCCTTCGCTTCTCTGTGGTAACCTCAGCCGTACCGATGGGAAAGGATTGCCTGTGCACGTAAAATGGGTCGATCTAAACCCTCCCAGAACGCATGCCTACTACAAGGACAGTTGCGAAGTGCCCACTACGCATCCATTTTGCCATCATTTTGTGAATTAACGTAGCACCCACTACGCCTCTGTAAGGCAATATGCACATTTACGCAGCTGCACACTTTGGTGTGAATCCTGGCGAGAGTCTACGCTTCTGTCCTCGCAATACATGACGCCTGTATGTGTTTTCTTTGTTTCTTCTTTTTTCCGAAACACACTCGGGCATAGGCGTGGCTCTGTGGTAGAACACCTCTTGCCACCTAGAACGCCTGGGTTCGACTTCACCTCGTACCTATGGTTTTTATCATTTGCATTCGTTGAGATTTTTCACTCAAAACCAACGACGCAGTTTGAAATATTAGCCATGATGCTGTTTCCGACAGCTGCTCATTATGTGTGATTGGCAGTGCGTGTGCTTATCTAGAGAGAATCGGGAAACTGGCAAATGGGCATGCCCATGAATGAGCTATAAAAGTAAGAATGGGGCAGTGCTATGGATGCATGCTTCCATATTGCTAGCGATCACGCACAAAGGACGACATAGAAAGAGACAGGACAATGTCGTCCTTTGTGCGTGTTCGCTAGCAATATGGAAGCATACAATCAATACCAACTAGCCCAGCTTAATGCATTAACGATCTATGGATGCACTTTCAGTGGTCAAACTGGTAGCCAACGTCATGAGAGAAGAAGTGGCTGTGCATGTGGTAACCAGTCAGGAGGCAACCCTATTTGTTGCACACTGCTTTCTTCCTTCTCCAAGCCTCTGTGCTTGCATCATGCACATTGTGATCGTTTTTCATGTTCCCCATAGCATCCATGTGCCTAATATATGACAGCATGACCTCACACTTGAAATAAAATTCTGGCTGTGCCCCTGCTCCTCCAATACTCCTTCTGTTGTGTAATCCCTTTATGTCACTGAGCAGTTCTTGTCAACAGGCACAATTCGCTTCTCGTGTAGCTAACAGGGCCGGCTCTTCCATCTACACAAATCCTTGCCTCTCGCGAAGCCAAGTGATTGGGGACGGCTACGGAAGCTAACTTCACCGATTTAGTAAATTATTTATAAATTTTTTAAAGTTTTTATTTATTTTTGCTTTTGGTTTGTGGGAAACCTACCAAATGTTTGTATGTATCCAGAAACCTGGCTTAGCTGAGTGTAAAATGTATAAAACAGTCAAAATCTTGATGACTGCATTGATATAATTATGCATTTTGTAATTTTCTCACAGATCAAGGAGGCACTCAACCTGTTTTTTGAGATCCAGAAGGCGTATGAAGTGAAACCAACTCACGTCATGTTCACACTGCTCATTGGTGGCTGTGGCCGAGTCGGCTACACCAAGATGGCATTCAAGCTGTACAGAATGGTATGTGCTACTCCATGGTCAACACAGTGGTGCCATTTGAATCATAGGATGCTCTGTGGCAATACTAAAAGTTAAAAGCCGAAAAGGAGTGAATGAGCTGTAAAGAAAGTAAGAATGGAGCAGTTCTATGGATCCACTTTCAGTGGTTTCACTTCCACTGATTGTTCATATATATATATGTATTGTACTGAATGCAAATGACAGACGCTCTGCTGTTACGGAAGACAACGACGACAATCGGTGGCCGTGGTTGTCGCTCGCGCACGCACTCGCCAGTAGCCAGACCTGCCTGATAAAGAGCCTTTTGCAAAGCAATGTCTGACCCCTTCTTGATGTACAACACCCCTATTTTAATATATATATATATATATATACTGCTTTTCCTTGTGTTCTTTTTTGTTTTTGTTTTTTCTCATGAATACCTATATGTTCATGTTTGTATGCTTTATCTCAGTGTGCTGCTGTAATTTACATGTACAACATCGAATTTTACTGCTTGCAAATATTTTTCTTTTCTTGCATTTCCTTTTTCGTTGTTGTTGTTTAGTTGTGTTTTTTGCTACCTATCAGCATTTTTTCCCCCTATTATCTATTTTTTAAGAACCAACGGTAGCACAATAACTATGTCGAATTGATACTGGCGTAAGTTCCGTGTGACTAATGCACTGTGTGGGAAATGTGTAACGACTTTGCATATTTTGTTTACTGCCAAGTGCCAATGAACTGCCACTGTATCATGTAACATGATGTTGTAATATGTTGCGGGTACAGGGGCCCCTGTCAGGTATTGCTCGCCTTTTGCTCCCGTACCTTTCTTGAAGTTGTATTCAAGATCAAATAAACATTCATTCTAGGCCCGTAGCCAGGAATTTGGGAGGGGGGGGGGGGCAACTGCTGAAAACCTTCTCTATTTGAGAAAAACACCATTTTCCATTATTTATTTTCATTAAAACATCCCCCTCCATCAAAATTTCGGGGGGGGGGGGGGGGAGGAAGGCCCCTAGGGCCCCCTCCCTGGCTACGGGCCTGATTCATTCATTGATTTAAAAAAGATATGGCATGTGGTGATCACTGGGCAGGGCTGGGTGCTGTCACTACTGCGTGATCAGGGTTGCCATGACATTGCTTAGGACCTACAAATCCACACTGGAAGTGGCACTCATGCTGAAGCAGCTACGTTCAAAGATTATGATGTAGCATGCCGGAGCACCTGATGACTCTCTCATTGCAGCAGCTACTTGGATAAAAGCAAAAAAAAAAAAGTTGCACATTTTCTTTTTCTATTATTTCCTTATGATGGTAACCATAGAGAGTAGATTCTAGGCAAATGCCTTTTTGTTGCTTTCTTCAATGTTGTGCCCTCTTCATATGTGACCCTGAGGATTTTGCTATTGCGTAATTTGCTCAAGAAGTCATGTCCACGAATGTAGATGCAGGTAGCGAAGAGGTTAAAAAAGTTAGCCTGAGAAAATTGTCCACAAAAAGAACAAAGAGGAGTGTGTTTCCTGTGGCTATATTTTCAAATCATGGATCCTTAATAACCAATTTAGGTGGTGTTCATTGTTGTTTACTTTTGTAGTTGCACAAATTCATTTTCTTCACAAATTACACCGTTTCAGATGCGTGATCGTGGCCTAGAGCCAACGCCGGCCACACTGACGGGACTGTTTAACTCGTGTGCAGAGAGTCCATTCCCTGAAATGGGCCTAGACAAAGCACACAAGCTTTATGAGCAGATCAAGTTGAAGAACTGGGTTCCCAGCAACCTCACTTACCATGCCATGATCAAGGCATTCGGCAAGTGTGGGGACCTTGACATGGCCTTTAGGGTAAGCACACCTGCCAGCTCAGTAATATTCTGCAATGTTTGCAAATTTGCAGTCACTATGAGTGTTTTGTCAAATCTTACAAACAAATCATTGGAAAAGTCTCAGTCATCATTGCCTGACTGCACGCTTAGAAGTAATCTGCCTTTGAAAGGACACTAAAAGCAAGGGTTGCCTACTTTGATCTAATTTATTTGGGCAAACTCCCGAGGCAGGCAGAATAGGCAACTGCCATGCCACTGAGGAAGTTGTAGTGCATTGCTTGTCAGTTTGTTCTGTTACAAGTATGCTCCTACTTGTGTGCTGTATGTAGAATTAATCATCATCATCCTATCTTTATGTGCACTACAGGATGAAGGCCCCTCTGAATGTACCTTGTCTCAAGCCAATTTCATTTTATGCCTGCAAATTTTTTTTTTCCTTCCTTCCATCACCCCGCCTCGATTTCTGTTGTCTTTGGCTACACTTCCCATCCCTCACATGAAGGGCTCTCAAACACTCTAATGCTCAACAAACAGGTGTTTATGAATACCACCTTTACCCGGACTACTCATGCAAAAAGAAAAATGTGTGCAAGTTGGTGTGTCATTCCAGATTTCACTTGTGAGGACAAAGTGAGTGAAACAAGCGTGCTGTGCCATTTCCTTGAATGTTCGTGTTGGCACCTGAAGAAAACTGACTGATCAGTGGCACAACAACAGTAAAGCGCTTGAAGGGCAGGGGCACAGGAACAACACAACACGAACTTCCATTGTCCTTCAAGTGCTTTACAGTTATTATGTCACACCAACAAGGCTCAACATGTCTTCTCAGGTGATGGATGAGATGGCCGATGCAAAGCATGCCATCACCACCGAGACCTTTGCTTTTCTTCTGATGGCCTGCATCAGCAACAAGGAAGCTGGCTTTTCCCTGGGGCTCAAGGTATGCACTCCCGTGCACAGTGCACTATAATATCGTTCAGAACAAATCATGCAGGTTCTCCTAATTTTCAGTCATATTGGTTTTGAGATTATAAGTTCAGGTAAAGTGCTCAAACCAGAAACGCTACGTTCTGATGTCATCTATAGTTATAGTGGAGTAGTGATCTCAGACAACCAGTTAATATTTGCAAAACGATGCCCTCAATCTGGACTTTTCAACAGGCTGAAACCCTGAAAAACCTGCAAGGCCCCAATTCATTTGGACGCTTGAATGATAAATTTCGGCTCTGCATCACCAACTCTGTCTTTGAATAAGTGCTAGGTAATGCGAGATTGTGCACTGTTCTAATCGCTATGCATACAGTGACAGAAAATGAGGCATTTTCTTTTGCACTTTTGATGTTCGGTCAGCTCACTGTATGCACAATGTGGATACACAGACAGAAATTGTGTTCTTGCTCTTGAATGAATGTATTGGTGTTTTCAATGGAACAAAACAGTTATTGGGTGCGCAATATTAGTGCAACGCCCATGGCAGTGATTAGGATAAGCTGGAGTGAGTCTTCAGTACTGGACAGTTTGGCAATCTTATTACTAATTAATTGATATAGTACTAGTAAGTTTGTTAAACTTACATTTTATTGCTTTTTGGTACAAGTGTGCCCTCCATTACCAAAAATAAAGGAAGTTCTAGTTTTTCTCGGTGTGGAATGGTGCTTTGGGGTCTGTGGGCTTCCTAGCATATAAGCATGCTGTTTGATTGTGTGGCATCTGTTGCAGGTGATGCGGACCATGCTGTGGAAGAAGATTCGACCCTCGGTGTACTGCTATAACCTTTTCTTGCGCACAGTTCGTGATTGTGGTGTCGGACCACCGGAGATGTTTCGGGAACTCCTAGAATCTGTCCAATCTGGCAAGACCAAGCGGATCGCTGGGAAGCAGGGTCGTGCCAAGGCTGACAATGTGCTTCGCATAGAGGCACGCATGTGTCCCGCTGAAACTGCTAGACTGAGTAAGTATGACAGGGTTAAATGTACTAATTAGTAATAACAGAGAGGTGAGCTAGTTGGTAGGTGAGAGCAGCATTTTGGGCAAGCTGGTAATTCGTACAGTAAAACCTCGGTGATACGAATCTCGCGGGGTTACCAAAAATATTCGTATCATTTGAAATTCGTATCACCAGAAAACATGGAAAATTAGTATGCGACAAAAGAAAGTTGGCATACGTTTTGATTCAGTGTTTCTCAGGGCCGCAGTGACGTCATGAACAGCTCTCAATGATTGCTAGTAAAGTTTTTAGACGGCAACGATCATACTTGTATTCGTAAATATACGGTGCATGAGCGCGTGTGTAATTAACGAACCAGATGTGTTGTGGCTCGTGACCGCTAGTAGCCCCTCCCTAATCTTACTACGCTTTTCTGCATGACACCAGAGTACTGCGGCGAAAGTGACTTAGGAAGCGCTTTGCTCACGATAGATAGTGGCCAAGCTCCTTCGACAAGACCGTCCGCTTCATCTCTTGGGGTCTTTGTAAACCTTTAATGGGACTTTATGATGGACCCACAGCCCAAGTTTCAGTCTTGTTTCACAGAACGTCTGATTGCGGGGACATGGCTTGCATCGACATGGCAGGCACGTGTTAACACAGTACAATGACGCTGCTGCCTCGAGCACAGGAGCATGCGTCAACGCGTCGAAAAAAAAAAGCGCAACGTCATCTGTATATATACGCGAAGACACCTAAAGGCCTCCAAGATTCGCGTGCATTATCTCGGAGGCAACGACGCACCGTTGATGGTCGCGCTGCCCGCGCTGTTGCGGAAGTACCTGTGCTCTAGCGTACGTTCGTATCAAACGTCGCGGGGTGCAAATCGGTTCGCAACAACCGTACTCCAATACATTGCAGGCTAATGGGCCTTGGCCGGGACCACACAAAGATTCGTATCACCCCGAAACTCGTACGAGCCGTGATCGTATCACCGAGGTTTTACTGTAACTTGAGTACGACTGTGCAACGCTGGGTGCGTCTTCTTCTCTGTTGTCCGTGTCTTTTTTTGTCGCGCAGTCGTACTCTGGTTGGTTGGTATTCATGTTAGAAAGACAGGGCGTGCAAACATGGACACAAGAGTGAAGTCGAGACACCAGAAATGCCATCGGGGTGGCTGATTTTGTTTGTTGGTTATAAATCGTTCTAGGCGTTTGTGGTGTCTCAACTTCTCTTGTGTCCATGTTTGCACGCCCTGTCTTTCTAACATAATTAGTAATGATTCGCATCTTGAACTGTCATAACTTCTTGTGTTGCAGCTGTCTTTGCCTTTACTTGCCAGTAATGCTCGCAGTAACTCCCATGATCAAAAAGTATTTGAAAACACATTTCATTGCTTTTAAATAAACAACAACGGTTTTGGTGACTTGCTTCCTGAAATACGTCGACTTCTTGAGCTCTGGGCAGCACAGTTTGAATCTTGCCAGAGTGTCTCCTTACAAATATTATACAGAGGCAAAGAAATATGTGGAAAATCATAGCAGAACATGAACATAGAAAGCTAATGGAAACTATTACAAAAGGAAGGACAGCTACCAGCAAAAAGTGTGGCATTTTAAATCAGAATGTCAGGGTGGCTGGTTGGGCTTGTTGGTGATAAATGATTTTAGGTTTACTTTGCAGAAGTTCAGCATCAGTTGGTAGCTTCGTCATTGGTAGTCTGCGCTTGTACCTGCCTTTTGTCCTCGTCCACATGCAACTCTTGCGCTGTGAAACGAACATCACAAAATCACCTGTTGTCAACACATCTGAGCACAGTTAATTCCAGTGAGACACTGTTTTGAGAAAATCACTATTCTGGAAGTGTCGAGTGAAAATTGGCTCTAATGAGCTTTTGTGTCTTTTCTGGCTACCAAGGGAGGTTAAAGATTTGAAGCATAAACTGAAACTTAGCATATAATATACTCCGTAAATGGTTTTATTTGGGTTGTTCTGTATTTGGGCAACGCAAAAAAAACTTTAGTTAACTGGAAGCAAACCTTTTGCAACTTTCTCTAAACAGAACTTCAGAAGCAAGCTCTAAGGGATTTTTTCCAAAAGGGGGACTACCTGAAGTGTACATGCTCTTGCGACACCTATCATTTTATCCAGAGAGCCACATTTAATAAACAATGGCAACATGCGTAACTTTGCATTATTCAGCCACCAATTGGAGCACTAAGACCTACTAGGTTTATTCTCTAATACATTACTAACACCTCTTTGAAATTACTAACCTCCTTGAAAGTGGAACTGGCAAAGCCTACTTCCTACATAAGCATCTAGAACAAATATTGTCCTAGAGTGTTTGACATGTTGTCTAATCATGGTGCTTTGACGTTTAGAGGGTATTGAGTTGGCCTCGAGGTTGACTTCCTTTTTTTAGGCCGCAGTCGCATGCAAGATCGTACAGATATAAACACCTAGCAGGTTGCAGTCATGAGTTGTTAGTCTTTTTTTTTTTATTTGATTGGGTATAGTGTCCGAGTGCCCCACAAAGACAACCCTAACTCCTTGCAGCTCAGACCGAAGGGGATGCCTCAGAAAAAGTTTTTGAAACGACCAGAGAAGCGGAGGCATTGCCGTTTGATGAACCTCAAAGGACAGCAACCTCCACAAGCCTGGCCACCTTGCCAAACCTGCTCTCGCCAAGCTTCGAACACACTGGCGAAATTGTGGGACTTGGAGAGGTGACCGATCCCTTCCACAGGTGAACCTTCTCGGCACATTTCATGGAATGTGCTTTTCCTTTGCTTCCTCTTCAACGATGTTGCGTAGTTTGTGCACAGTGGAGGTCAATGTAATTTAATAACGTAGCACATACACAAATAAAAAAAATTGCAAGAATGACCTCTCTCGCAGAAGGGCAATTAGGAGAATAGCTTGGGAAAAAGTTCTTTTCTTATTGCTTGATTATGAAACTTGTTGAGTTTATGTGTACAGTTGAACCCTTTTATAAGAGACACGCACCGGGGAGCAGCTGTTGTCCCTTTATGGGAGAAGTCTCTCATAAGCATTTTCTGACCAAGCTCTATTTCTACGTAGGCACACAGGCGTCTCTTATACCCAACTCTCTCTTATATCAGTGCCTCTTATAAAGGGGTTCAACTGTATTTGTGGCCTGATTTCAAATATGCAATAATTTTTATAATATATTATGTATGTGGTTTTAAAATATAATGTATCTCATACACCTTTTGCGGAGCAAGATTTTTCATAAACTGCGAGATTTACAAGTAAATCGCGATATCACAATAATCTGTAATCATAACTGCATGTTGTAAAACAAAGATGGATATTCTAAACCCATTTGAGCAAAAGTTATGGTCTGTTGAACATTTGTGAGCGAAATCCCAGCTTGACGTTGACTCACTCATGATATACACAAATGTAGGTGTATCAACTCGCGAAGTTTCATCAAAATGATAAGTAATTTTTTTAAAATTAATAGTGGTGTCCCCTCAACTGTGCAAGCCTAAAGCATTTGACTACCTCTAAAAATCTATTAATAATGAGGGTCACTGAAGAGGAACCCTGAGTCAGACTTTGAGATTCGTTGTAGTTGGTTCAGTTAAGCGTTTAATTCATTTGATCGCTCCAAACTCTGTGTATATCTTAGGAAAATGGGCATCCCCAAACACCTCACAGTTCTACTAGAAAATCTTTACACGGGACAAGAAGTGCTTATTAAAACAATTGTTGGAAGCACAGATTGGTTTAAGGTCTAAAAAGATGTCACTCAAGGTTGTATTCTTTTTCCATTTTAATTTAAGTTATCCAAAGATTACGTACTAAGAAACTGTGATCCTGAAAAAAAGGGATATATATGGGTGAAGATTTGAGGAACAAGATTAACAACTTACATTATGCAGGCAACACTATAGTAGCAGGGAGGATAAATGACTTAAAAAACCCTAATTCTGAAGGTAAGAAGGCTGGTCTTTTTCTAAACATAAAAAAGAGTAAGGTTATGACAACTGGCATAGAATGGTTTATTCACATAAACAAGAAAGCAATAGGTACTGTGGAACATTTTGTTTTTCTGGGTTCTATAATTGACAGAAGTGGCACTGAACATGAGAATTTCCTGGTCAGAACAGTTAAACATTCTTGGAGAAAAAGCTTAGATGACCACCCCCCTTTTTTTCAGTCCACGTGTAACAATTAACATTGACAGCAATGACATTTTCGTGGCACTTGAATATTGTATAAGTGATTTCGATTGTAAATGCTGTTTCACAAAAGCATTGTCAAAATAGCCAAGTCACGTTGGGTTCTTCTCTGTAACAGGCTTCTCATGGTTGGCGGAGTGAAGGGCATGATGGACCACTTTCGGGACATGTCGGTGCGCCCAGACTCCAAGACCATCACAATGCTCCTGGACTGCATTCCCAATAACTTTGATGCTGAGGCAGAACTGATTGCTGAAGCTGACAAGATCGGTGCCAAGCTGGATGTCGATTTCTTCAACATGCTCATCAAGCGCCGGGCTTTCCGCCGGGAAAAGGAAACTGCCAAGGTCAGTCTCTGCTCTCACCATCACCACGTTCATTATGCATAACAAATTCACTTGCACGTTCACCGTGTAAATGTACGGAACTTCATTTCTGTTGTGACCTAAAACAATTCCGATGACGGTGCACAAACCGATCGAAGCCGATAGCCCAAGCTCGTCCAATAACGGACCAATATACAAGCGCCCCGTGTAATGTGTGTACTAATTTAATTCAAGGTTTTAAATGTGTACATCACTACAGATAGCAGTGGCACTGCCACATTGAGTTTTCGGCCAATACTGCATTTGGGACGCAGCATGGCTTTTCGACATTGCTTGTGAGAACAATCTGATGGGCTTCTTAACATTTTGTCCGAGGAGAAAATGTGAGGGGCCATGTTTGTGGCAGCAGCTGGTGGCACAGAGACCAACCGGAGGAACGTAGAGTGCGGTCCGTGCCCCAACGACTTGGCCAAGAGGTTGAAGAGGAGCAGCTTGGGTGGAGGTTGACCACTAATCATCTGTCACTTTCTCGATACAAGGTGCTTCGCTTAAATTATGGTGTGAATGAGTCGCTTTATTCTTTCAGAGCTGTAAAATATTTTTCGCTCTGTCTGTCATTGCCATTACTTGTTTGTCCTCAGATTCAGCATAGGGAAACAAGGCTTTGCTTGACACTCCCCCTGGGGCCACTCGTGCCCCTGTGGCTCAGATTGATGGATGCTTTAAGGGTGAATGCAGCAACGTCATCGGGCCCCGTTCACGTGGTCTGTGGCAGAAAGCGCACGAGCACGCTCACTTACTGCGTCCCCCTCGATTCAGCTTGAACCACCAAGATGTATGCTCATTGCTCGTGACCCTTATTTTTACATATGCACAGTTTTTTTGTGCCATTGATGCTACAGACAATCTTATATTCGTTTCATGGGTGCCACCATCTTTGTATGTTGTGACATCAAGTTAGCAAGGTCATAACACCCCAAATACATCCGAATAGATGTTTTCATTCATACGAGTCCATATATACTGTAGCATCGTTCATCTGATTGTTACAGATACGATACATCTGATTGTTACAGCACAGAAATTTTTAACAGCCCAAGATGGTGGAACTTGCACGCTTCCTTAAAGTAGTTTATATTAAGTGCATGATGACGAATGGCTGCTTGTTCTGGCCTCCAAAATATACATTGTCTGTAGGGTTTATGTTTGAGGCTCTAATCAGCATTATTGGCACATGTGCCTCCTTTTTGCAACCACTGCTGTCTTCACCTTTGTTCTTACGACCATCTCGGTGAGGAATTGCACGCATACACATCACCTTCTAGTCAAGAACATCATGCTATGCACAAAATGTAATTCTGATCCCTTAGTATCAGTTGTTCTGGCCTTCAAAATGCATGCTGGGATGCCTCTTCTCTCAGAGCCTGTGTGAAGCACAAAGATTTGCTCCAAGAGCAAAGCACAGCTATTGCGCGATAGCTCAGTGTTTAGCGTGCTCGTCTCCCAAACACATAATTATGTACTTCACTGGGGACAAGTGCAAGACCCAGCTTGCTGCTGTAGGGGAGATTTCTTTAAAACGAAAGTGTTTTATGCCGGGGTCCACCAAGACTCTCATGGCGTATTTCCGTCACGGAAGTACGTCAGCAAAATGAATGCCATCAGACGGCAAAGAAAAAAAAACTATAAGAAAAGTTCCATTGACGGGAGTCAAACCCATGACCTCTCGGTCTGCGGCGATGGCTGGCGGACGATTAGCCCACTGAGCTACTGCCAAAAACGTTACGGAGGCTACATGAATGCGCATTTTATCTTTCACACTTTCCTTTTACAGTGCTCTTGGATTGATGGATGGATGCTATGAGCGTCCCCTTT
Source organism: Rhipicephalus sanguineus (assembly GCF_013339695.2). Classification (NCBI taxonomy): domain Eukaryota; kingdom Metazoa; phylum Arthropoda; class Arachnida; order Ixodida; family Ixodidae; genus Rhipicephalus; species Rhipicephalus sanguineus. The sequence continues at coordinate 164,230,324 of NC_051182.1, read as the reverse complement.
ATAACGGGGCGGTGACATGTGTGCCACCAGGCTTGGAAAAAAAAAAAACGGGTCTTTGCTACGACCGTCCTATTCGGCGCGTTTCTGATACAAGTTTAATTTCGTCAACGCTTTAACACACCGTGAGGTGGCAGCTTTAGCCAGAGCAGCACTCGTAGCATCCATCCATATCGAAAAATAGCTCTTTGACGCTCGCCTGGTTGTCGCACCGCGTTCCCCGCTTGCCCTGTGAGAAGTAACGGCCAGGCTAGAGGGATACACGGTGCGCCTAGCGTTTCGCTTCGCATTTCACGACGCTTTGAAGGAGTGCATATCGAGTATCAGTGTTTACCGTAAAAACCCGCGTATAGCCCGGGGTTTTTTTCTAGATTTTAGGGTGCGAAATTTCGGCCCCGTACTATATGCGGGTCCCAAGAATTTTCGGCCCAAATTCAGTTTCGGTTTCGGCATAGCGCGGTGCTATCATCATCATCAGCTGTCTGCGCGCTTCTGCGCTAGGTAGTGTTAGCGGCGTTAGTCTTAACTGGTCAGTTGGTCAGTGGCCTTTGCTTCAACTTGGTGCCCATAACGACGGCCTCGATTTTGCTCCTGTGATTTTACGCCATGTCAGGACCGCGCAGGCAGTACTCTGCTGCTTTTAAAAGAAAAGTTATCGCTGCTGCCGAAACCATCGGCAACTGTGCCGCGGAGCGGCAGTTCGGAGTCAACGAGCGGAGCATTCGCGGTTGGCGGAAGCAGAAGGAAGCCCTCTTTGCATGCAGCGGCCAGCGAAAAAGTTTCCGCGGACCAAAAAATGGAGCATTTCCTGACGTGGAACGAGAACTCACAGACTTTGTGCGGGAGCAGCGAGCTGCACATCTCGCTGTCAACATCGAGCTGCTACAAGCGAAGGCAAGGGAGATCGCTCGAGACAAAGGCATTCAGCCGGAGGATTTCAAAGCGAGCAAGCATTGGGTGTCTCGCTTCATGCGCCGCGCTGGGTTCTCCCTACGTCGGCGTACGTCGATCTCCCAGAAGCTACCAGAGAGCTACGAAGAGCACCTCGTGGCTTTTCAAAGGTACATAATTGCGTTGCGAAAGGCAGTCCCCTTTCAGCTGGGCCAGATCGGCAACGCGGATCAGACGCCGGTCTACCTGGATATGCCCTCGGCGCTGACGGTGCATCAAAAAGGCTCCAGGCAAGTTATCGTGCGGTCGACTGGAAACGAAAAAACGCGGGTGACTGTAATGTTATCCTGCACGGCTGACGGTCGCAAGCTGCCACCCTACGTGGTGTTCAAACGAAAGACGCTGCCGAAGGGGGAGAAGTTCCCGAAAAATGTCGTCGTCCGCTGCCAGGACAAGGGGTGGATGGACGAATCGTTAGTCCTTGACTGGATAAAGTCCGTGTGGTGTCGACGGCCCGGAGCACTGCTGGGGCTCCCTTCGATGCTTGTGCTCGACGCGTTTCGGTGTCACCTGGCCGACTCCGTAAAGCGACTGCTGCGCGACTCCCGCACCGAGCTCGTCGTCATCCCGGGAGGGATGACATCACAGCTGCAGCCGCTTGATGTGTGCCTTAATAAGCCATTTAAGGACCATGTCAAGCGCCTGTACGTGGAGTGGATGAGGTCCGGAGAACCAGAAGTGACCCCTGCCGGACGGCTGAAACGGGCCTCGCCAGCGATGCTCTGCTCGTGGATAGTCGAGGCTTGGGCCTGCATTCCAGAGGCGCTCGTTTGCCGCGCCTTCAAAAAGTGCTCCATCTCCAACGCGCTTGATGGCACTGAGGATGATGTGCTGTGGGAGAACATTTCCGACAAGGGAGCTTCGGAAGAGAGTGCGTCCGACGACGACGATGAATGAAATGTCAATAAATGCATTTTTTTCCATTTTCCTCGGACTATATTCGGGTGAAAACTTTTTTTCTCACGTTTGCTATCCCCGAATTACACCCCGGACTATATGCGGGTCCGAGCTATATGCGGGTTTTTACGGTATTATGTGCTTGTTGATGCCATCTTTGCGCGGGATTCACCATATGCAGTGTCCACGTATATGTTAAGAACTTCCCCTACCGTAAGGGTTAAATCATGATCATGGGCGCTAGTCGTCGGTACGGATATGTGCCACTAGGCGTTAACGTGAGTGAGATGCGTCCACATCAAGCGGTGCTATATCTGCCAAACAACAGTAGACATTGTACAAGCTCTCATATACCAATGCACTATAAACAATCCACTGCTTCTGTGACGACACGTTTCACTTTCGTGTTATACCATTTCCTATGACGGAGGGATCAGCCATCTTTTCTTTTCCTCATGCTATGGCAACAGCGAAGTTTGACATAACGGTACCCCCATGATGACAGAAATTATTGTTTTGTGTTGTCAGTGATGACTATGGTTGTCATCATCATGACAGACTGAACAGACAAGGTGAACCCAATTTTGAGCTCATAATAGCTGTCGCAGTAAAAAAAAAAAAAAAAAAAAAAAAAAAACAGACAATCAAACATGTTATTTCACCATGGTGGAGAGGTACGTCCCTAGTCAAGAAACACGTGCTTGCTACTTAAAAGTTGAGACCATAAAAAGAAATGAGAACAAAAGATTGAAATGCTGAAAGCAATGCAATCTCATGGGATTGAAGCACAATTTGGGAACATTAACCCATCTGCAAATATCATAGGCCTGTACATTTTCTCTTTTCAACTTGCTATGAGCAAACAGTGAATGTGGCCAACTATCTTTGGCACAAGATTTGGTGGAGTGTGCAGAAAGGTGCAGCATCCTTTCATGGCCCTCCTTTTTTTTTCTTTTGTAGGACACCCTGTCAATGATGACGGCACGTGGTCTGCACCCTGACGTGGTCACTTTTGGGGTCCTTGCACTGACTGTGCACACCAAGAAGGAGGGAAGCGAGTTCCTCAAGACAATGCAGGCAAGTCCCGACTGCGTAAAGGTGTTCTATTATGAATGCCTTTGTTCAGTCACCCTTGCCGATTTGAGAACTCACCTCTATGGTGCTGTCCAAAACCTGGTCATCCTTTGTGACATCCAACACTGTTTCAGAGCACGATAGCCTTGATGCAGAGTTCTTGAATCAAACTAGGTCCATTCATGCAAGTGCACATTTCCAATTGTTTGACTTAAAAAATCCCCACAAGAGTGTTCTACACACTGCAAGTAATACAGCCTAGGAAAAAGGAATAGTAAAACATGTTGTTGGACTAGTTGGTTCACGTTGATCAAAAGGTAAGGACGCAACCCAAGGTAAAGAAAAAACAGAAGGACAGGAAAGACGCTGTTTCCTGTTTTTTTCTTCACCTTGGGTTGCGTCCTTACCTTTTGAAAAAGGAGAGACATTAAATAATAAATTCCGAGGTCGAATTGCATTGGGTTTTAAGGGGTTGCAGATGCAGTCTGTTATACCAGTAATTTGGTGTATAGAGAGTGCAGCTTTGGAAAAGGCATAACAGAGTGAAAAGCGTGCCAACTTCCAAGTATAGGTGCTCCTTTCACTCTCCCGTCTTACAATATGTAGACTCTGGACACTCCATGCCACCATCATGTACTGCAACCAATTCACACTGGAGGAAGCTTCCACACATACAATATGTTAATGCATCTGTATACTGTTACACTTGTTTCTGATGACGGTGTGTGCTGCAAAGTTCTGGACAGTGTTCCTCACTACAGAATAATGGGTGATGCTGTTTATGTTGTTATTCAAGCTACTGTACAGGCAACCGTGAAATAGGGTGCTAAATAAACATTCAAAGGAAGGATAGAAAGGACATAATGTGCACTTTGCCAGTACGGAGGCTTGGGCTAGTTGGTTAAGAAAATGACGTTGACAACAGAAAGAGAGTGCTATGATTCAAAGTTGCTTCCACTTCACTACGAACCAAAGAAGCAACATTTGCACATGCCTTGTTCCAATCTTTAAAAATTTGTGCAGGTTAGTTGGGTCATGACAAACATGCTCATTTTTCTTTATAATATGTGATACATACTGTTCGATTAGAAAGTATTTGACCAAATCACCATTCGCTTCGAATTTGCTTTGAACCTAAAATTTACTGTTCACACATGCCTAGTATATATGCTTTCATTTACTAATATTTGTATTTCATTATAGTGTGTTTTGTTGATTGCATTGTTTTGTTTGCTAATGCTGCTTGCTGTCAATGTAATTTTTTATGCTGTGTACGATGTGTACAGAGTTGTCCCAATTCAGTTTTTACTGCAAAGAGCATTTTGCGCTTTTACTATGGGACAGTTTATTGTATACCTCAAACTTTTAAGATTTATTTGCAATGATTCATTGACTGGTTGGGATGGACACAGGAAGCTGGCCTGACGGTGAATGAAGAGACCTGGGGCACGCTGGTGTGCAATGCCTGCTTCAAGGGTAATTTCTGGTTCCTGTTGGACCTGATGGGCTACGCCAAGCGAGAGAACATCCTGGTCAGTGCTGCTGCCCTCCGGGCCATCGACAAGGCCATCGACAGAACCAGGAGGGCACTGCTCAGAAAGGTTTGTCCATAGTATATTTATTTACTACATACTTTTAATGAGATACTGATACGAAAATGTCCGTTTCTTTTTTTTTTCCTCAAATGAAAGGCCAAACCCTAAGGAGCATAGAAAATGTACTGATGAACGTGAGTGCCCCCTGAAAAATAATTACAATAAGTTTTTAAAAGCTAGTTTTGGTTCCTACTGTACCCTGACATCTCGTATGAGCTTCTCGTCAAGTGCTCGCACAAGGTAGTATGTGGCTTAATAGCGTTTGCTGTCGGGCTAGTTGGTGCATAGCTGAACTTCAATTGATGGCGCAAATGTTAAGACAGGAACGTAGAAGACACGTAAGACACGGACAAGCGCACTTGTCCGTGTCTTACGTGTCTTCTACGTTCCTGTCTTAACATTTGTGCCATCAATTGAAGTTCAGCTAGTATGTGGCTCCATTGGTGACGTACAAGCAGTCGTTTTGAATGTTTTGGCGTCACCACAACTAGCCATACTGGTGCATGAAGTCACGAGAGTATACTGTAGCCTGACATCATGGTAGTGTCGATGTCACTAGGTGCGCCATGCAAAAATCAACTTTAAATGTCAAAGCAAAATATCTTATGAGCAATTACTGAGCTTCAGATTTGCTCAGAGCCGTATCTCTACTCACACATCTGTATGGCGGAGTAAGGTCAGCTTCGAGAATTGGTGTGTGACTGCCTTCAAGAATTCCAATCTGACATATGGTAAACAGTTGCTGGAGCAATGAATACACAAAACATTTAAAATCCAGTAAAAAGCAGCACAGATGAGTGTATCAGGTCTTCCATGAAAACTGGCTACTACTAGTACCTCATTAGTAAAACAGGTCACCAATTAACGTCCGAAACTAAAAATTGGCATTTTTTAGACCTTTCATGAAGGTCAAAGAAGAAATTGATGGAAACATTCGGAAATGTTAACTTTCGCTGTTGTTTTATCTCACATTCGTTGGTGATGCATTCTTTTGCCTAACCAGATGGCATTCCATGTAACTCTTTATTACTGCCATGATGGTGTTACCCTCTAATAGCCTGGATAGTTTTTCTAAAAAAAAAACATCTGAATCGCAGTTAGAAATATTTGTGTGGGAGCTAAGAGCATCCAGAATTGCTCTCCCACCATTTCATTGCTGCAGGTGAGATTTGTAGACTAAGTTAAAAAAAAATAATAACTCAAATGGATTCATTCTAAAAAGACAGGGCGTGCAAACATGGACACAAGAAAGAAGTCAGGACACCACAAACGCCATAATTACCAACTAGCTCAGCTCTCTGTTATTCTAAACTCAAACGGAGCTTCTAGCAAAAAAAAAACTCATACTACTTGGCTGGCCATCTGGCCTGTCATTATGGTACTCTCGAAACATTCAATATTGCAGAGGTGATGATTTCAGTGTTCACCCTAATGGATCCAGTCACACAAGTTGTTTTAAGCATTTACTCTTCTTTGAGGCACCATGGGCAATACGTACACTTTCCTTTAAGTCAGAAGTGGCAACACACTGATGACCTATTGCCAGACAGCCAAACGTGACATCCAAATTAAAATCTCTCTCCTAAGCATCACGTTTAGATTCACGAGTTCAGACTCGGTATGTCGCGAAATCTTTACAACGGGCTAGAAGAAGTTGCAGTAATCGTTCTGCCCCTCATTTTCCTTCAGGAGAGGGGAAAGGAGGTAAACTTCTTGAGTTCGGCCATGGAGAGTGGCTTCCGGCAGTTCTGTCTCGTCTACGAAGACTGGCTCAAGGAGGTGCGAGTGGACACGCCTCGACATCCGTGGGAACAGTACGAGCCAGAAAACCTGAAGAAATCGGCCGCCGAGCTGAAAGCTGCAGCAGTCGCCCTCACAACAGAGCAGACATGACGTTTCTGGTGCAACATTTAGGCTCCCAGCACACCGTGGGTACGATATTGTAAAACTATTCCGTTCTGTTTTTATTCCATATCCACCAATAGAACTACGTGATTGGTGTATTTTCTGGGCCACACCCATTACTCTTGTTTGTCACGGGATGTAATTAAACATTGTAAAAATGCCGCATTAGATTAAAGCGGCCCTACGGTGTTTTTTCGACTGCCTTCTGTAGCGCTGGAATGTGTGCCTGTCGCGGTGGTCTTGTGGTTATGATGCTCGACTGCTGACCCGAAGGTCGTGGGATCGAATCCCGGCCGCATTTTCGATTGCGGCGATAATGTTAGAGGCCCACGTGCTTAGATTTAGGTGCACATTAAAGAACCCCAGGTGGTTGAAATTTCTGAAGCCCTGCACTACGGCATCTCTCATAGTCATATCATATAATTTTAAAGGTGTAAAACCCCAACAATTATTATTATTAACACTGGAGTGTGTGTAGCATTGAATACTAAGATGAATGCAAGAAGAATTATAAAAATTGGTGCACGAAAACTAAGGTTATCAATCTTCAAAGTTCTAAACTGGAGCAGATGATGCGAAGTAACACTCCCTCTTGCATTTCACTCTGTCAGCAGCATCACTGGCTACTTCCAGTGACCGCGTGCCTCTTATAGAGATATACGAAATGTTTCACCTCAAAGTAGCCGTTGCCTAGTGCACCTATACTCCATCTCAGCACCACCGTTCAGCACTAGCAAGGCTACAGGGTGTAAGCAAGCCACACGCTTGCACGGCAATACATCGTTCCAGATACAATTACCTTACAATTGGCAGGGTTGAGACATTTGCACTTGTTTGGCACGTGTTACGTCACATTGATGCGTGACATGTTTATTCTTCTTCGCATTTATGTCGTGTGCCTTTAATTGCTGTATCGGTAACTGCTGGTAACTGTGGTTACAAATCAAGATGGCAGCGCCCATGCAGGCGTGACCGTCCACTTCGATCCGAACTTGCACTTGCTATTCGCCCACTTCACTGGCAGCAACAAATAAATGGTGAAATGAGCCATCGATTTGTGCCATCTGACTCTGAAAACCAAACATCAGGTACATTTTGTCGTTATTTGTGAAATCAGCTGTTTCTTTAGCCACGCTTGCTAAGCCTAACGTGCCGAGAATTTGATAATGGTTCTTTGAATTAGTGCAATATAGTCATGGTTACATTGCTGTTGAAGCGTCAGCACATTAATCAAAAGCAAATGCATGCGTCAGTTTGTAACTTATGGGTCACACAGCACACGATGACGAGTTGACAAACTCGAAGCGAAGGGCACCAGCTGTGATGGGTGCAGCCAGTTCTTTATTTTCAGCGATACAGTTTGTTCGCTTTACTCGCCCTACGCGTGCAGGCAGATGCCAGGGAGACACTGAGCAGATGACGCGACGTGGATGAATACATGTGGAGGGGCCAATCACCCTTTCTATTGGCTGAGGGGCGCTGTAGCCTTCACAGTGCTGAAGGGAACTTCTGAGGTGGAGTATAGTGTGTGTTGCAATTGCTTTCAAAATATCAACTTTCAAAACGGACATCCTTTTGTATTTGGCAAAGTATAAAAAACATTTTGGATTTCTTAGCACACAGTAGTGTGGCCAAGCTGGGACCACACAATTGTTACGTGCAACTTGGCTTGTACAGCCGATTGGAACGCACAGTTACTGAATGCACTGTCACATTACCAAATGTCACTTGCAATGTAAAAATTGCCATTGCGTGTCACTGTAGTTCGAGCAGGAGATAGTTTCTCCGTTAAATCAAAATTATGACTGCTTTCTTTTCAGTGTTCCTGCTTGCACAATGATATTGCCACATTCCACAACACCAGAAGAAGCTATGAAAATGACATGTTTAATTTGTGTCGCAGGGCCCCTTTAGCATGCTGAACAAAACTGTTTCAGAATAACTGGAGAGTGCCCTGTTTTGAATGGAATATTCCTGCCTGTTCATTGATCTGGTTCTTGGTACTCGTAGTTGGTGGCAAGAGTGAACTTATATGCACATAATTATATTTTGGATGGTTGTATAATGGTTGTGGAGCTGTTTTTTTTTTTCTTCCAGTATGCGATTTGCCACAATTTTTTATTCTGTTTTGGAACAGGGGCACTCGCAGGCTATTCTGCACATTTTTCGAGTTTGTTGAGCATGATCTAGCACAACCTGTGCATGCTCATAATTTCGACACCCAAGGTTTTTGCAGTTTCTGGTTGTCACTTGATTAACTGGCAAAAAGGACCAGTTTTTTACGAATTCGACCAATTGGGGAGTGCTAATGGCGTATTTGGAATAAAAACAAAGCGGACTAGAGTTACAATACTCACGGATTGAAACGTGAAAATTTAGAGCCAAGTAATGCTCGTAGTTTCGTTTCTAGCATCTACAGTTCGTGTCATATCGGTGTAATTTTGACTCTGAACACCTACATCAGAGCCAGTGTTAAAGGGGTACTGACACAAAAATTTTGGCCTCGCATTTTTTTGCTGCGGTGTGTTGCTGGGGGCCTGTTAGTCTTAACATGGCACATCGTTTGCTGCAGTGCGTGACAGATAATTAATTACAGGCTCCTCATTACCGACCAGTGTCAGTTTCGGTTCCGAAAATGATAAGCCTCCGGGTGCAATTACAGTCAAACCCCGCTACAACGAAATTGACGGTGCTCGGAAAAATGTTCGTTGAAGCGAACATTTCGTTGTAGTGAAATCGAAAAAAATATGGCTGACCTGAGCTAGTAGAACAGAGAAACCTTTATTTCCAAAATTCAAAAAGTGTCTGCTGCTTCCTTTGCGTCCCCAGCAGCGTCACGACGCGATTCTCGTATATGCATAGCGACGCCACGTTGAAAAGCACGCAGAAACAACGTTCGCGGCTTCCGCGAACGAACCAAACAGGCACGGGCGCGCAACAGAAACTGCACAGTTGCACTAATACGCTAACACAAGCTATTCGCCGACAACGGCGAGATGCAGGCGTGCTATCGCGGAGCGATGACGTACGCCTTATTCTATGCTATTCTTATCCACCACTCGTGGCTGGCTGACCCGTTGATAACGTGGACGAATTGTTGCTCCGACCACCGGTCGCACTGGCCAAGCGCGAAAAGCACGAAAAACATAGGCATTGGAAAAGGCATCGTTCCGCGACTGCACCCCAGGGCTGCTCGCATTGATAACGCGTACGTACCGTCGCTTTGACCACTAGCGAAGCGCGAAAAGCATGAAAAGCATTGGAAAAGCATCGGGAAAAGCATCGGGATAGGAATCGTTCCGATTGCACTGAGCTTTGGCTTCGGATTGTCTGCGACTAAGAAGCAACTCAAACCAGTTGCGAAAGCAGGGCAGTCCGATCGCCGTCGCCATCAAGGAATGGCGGCCCCCATACTCAATCAACAGCGGCGGTTTCTGGAGGTGCCAACACGCGATTTAGACTTTGAATTCGTATTTTTATGTTCTAAAATGCATCAAAATGTCCGAGATTGTGTTTTTTGCACAGTAAATTAAATTTTTGAGCCCAGAATGGCATGGTAAATTTCGTTGAAGCGGAACGGCAGCAGAAAAAATGTTCGTTGTGGCGAGCATATTTATGCATTGACTCCTATGGACTGTTGACGGGGAACCGAGAATTTTTCGTTGTACCGGAAATTTCGTTGAAGCGGAGTTCGTTGTAGCGGAGTTCGACTGTATCACCACCTAGCGGGTGCAGAGCTCGATCACATCGGCACACAGAACTGTGACGCACTTCCGCACGGCTCGCGAGCAGCCACCGACAAATAGACAGGGTGCCTAGAATAATAGGCTGCTGGAGCAAACGCGGCAAAAAACATGGCGGCTATGACGTCATCATAACTTGTTGCAGCGTGGTCAAGTGACGGATGCAGGGGGTCCCCAGGTAGGGTGGCTAGAATGGGGAGGTGTGCTGAGCGCAGCGTGTTTCCCTTGCCAGAGAGGGTCCCTCTGCGCGCCGATGCCGCCAGGGGCGCTGCTGCAAGGGGCGCTGCATGGTACGGCCGGTACGGCCGCCGCCGTTGCAGATTACCGGAGGAAAGCCTAGCACTCGGCAACGCGGCGTCGTATTTTTCATCGTTCGAGTGGTGCTTATTGCTCAAGGGTCATGGATTTTTGAGGTGTGAGGATATAAACTGAAGAATAAAACTGCACGTTGTTGCTTCGTTCCTGGCTGCAACTCTGGGTACTGTCGTCGACAGAAAAGGCATGTTTGTTCCGAGTACTGGCGTGGAAAGAGTTATTTTAGAAGTAAGGTCGTGCGATACCGAGAGCTGAGAGGCAGCTGACAAGGAACGCAGCACAATGCGAGAAGCATTTCTACGCAAGGCACGTAGAGGGGAACGACGTTGGGCTAGTTGGTATTGCGTAGTCTGAAGTGAACGACAGCGTGTACAACGTGATATGTTGTACACTTTTATTCCTTAACTCTGGTGCATTTATTTTTAAAGGGGGTTAACCATAAGGAGGAAGAAGAAAAAGCCAAGTGGGCTAAGACCTGTGTTCTGTAGATAGCTCTTTATTGCAGAGTTCAAATAAACTTGCTTCGTGTACGAATGTGTTTCCTTTGAAGTAATAAATCTTTCAACCTGCCGACAAAACGAACACATGACGTTTTGACCAGCAGCTAGTGCATAGTAATGGGTACAAGCGCGAGAGCAGGCAATTTTTTAGGTATGTTTATGGCTAGGCAATATGGCTAGGCAATACAAAAGCGCAACATTAGTACACAAAATAATGAATAAAAATGTGCCCCTTCACTCATCAGTCTTAATAAAACCTAGAGGTCACACTCGACAGGCGGAACAACTAAATCTTAACCTGCCGATAGTCCACAATGTTTACGGCCGTCGAACAGTATCCTTTATTGGTGCAAAAATCTGGAACAGTATCCCTACCCTAATTAAATGCCTGCCAAATATGACGCAATCACTCAGAAAACTCTTCCTATCGGGGAGTTACCAGTCACCATATTGATACCGAACTAATAACTCTGTGTACATACACATTGACTCTGTTCTTTTTTTATTTTTTTTCTGCATGATCGTATTGTAAAATGTGATTGTGATTGAATCTTATATATCAACATTGTACTCGCTAAATAAACCACAATATGCAATGTCTTTAACGGATCCTTAACTAGCCATATCGGCTACGGATCCGGATGTTCTCGCAGCAATTTTTGTAAATCATTTCAATGAAAATAAAAACATTCTTCTTCTTCACCTTTTTAGAAATCTTAGGTTTTGACCCAAAATTAATTGTTTTGTGTTTGCCTTTGGGCGAACAGTTTAAAAGGGCTCTGCAAGTGCGTTCAGTAAAATAACGGAAGGTAATTATAATGTAATTACCAATATTACGCATAACACGGCCATCACGGCAATTCATAACTATACCAATCCAACCATACAAAAAAAATGGCTTCACAGCATTATAGCTGTGTACCAGGGGCGTAGCCAAGGGGGCGGGGGTTGGGGGGTTCAACCACCCTCCCCCCCCCCCCAAATTGTTCAATTTTGCATATGTATATATACACGCACACATACAAACGCACGCACGAACATGGTTGAACACCCCCCCCCCCCATAAAAAAAATTCTTGCTACGCCCCTGCTGTGTATGTACGCTGTGCGATGAGCTAGAATCCTTGCGCTATCATTATTATTAGGTATATTACAGCCTAAAACCACCATAAGTCGTGTTGTTTCAGAAGGTTGCATTTCAATTGAAGTATTATAACATTAAAAGTCATTCATCGTTTCAATGATTCTAGTTCATTGCACAGGCGCAAGTAAATGTCTGAGCAAGAAGCATGGAAAGTTTCATGGGAAAATATTGATCTGTTTAATAGCTATGAGCTTTTTTCGCAACAAAAACCTACTGAAAATCAAGTTTCGAGAAAAACAATAATTAAATTTTCCGAACATGTCATTTTCAATTTGAGTGTACTCACAAAAAAAGGACCATAACTTTCGAACAGAACCAAATAGAAGCGTAATTTTTTGTGAACCGCAATTCTGTATGTTCGTACATTTTCAGAACATCAAAAGTAAAGAAAATCCCTTTTTAAAAAAAAAAAAAAAAGACGTACCTTAACCATGTGAATAAGCACTGAAAATGACTTGAATAAGTTGCAGTGATACATAATAGCAAGTGGTAAAACGGCAGGGCACAAGCGCAAAAAGAACAAAAAAAAAACTTGCTGCTCAAAAGTGGCGTGCGCGAAATGCCGCTAGCAATATTACTCTGGCACGCGCAGTGCTACTGGGCGTGCAATACGAACCCTGCTTTTCAAATGGGGGGAGGAAGTCTACGCTTTATTAGCGCAATCGCTGAGGTAAAAAGAAAACGATTAACGCTGCAAAGTGTAGCACGCAAAAAATAGCGCGAGCCATAATCGTCCGACGCTAGCAAGGCTGCGCTGTACGTCGTCTGCTCAACGCCACGCGCCCCTGCGTACAGCGCCCCTTGCGGCATCGGCGCACATTGGGGACCGGTTTCCGCGGCCGCTTTTCACACCTCCCCATTCTAGCCACCCTACCCCAGGGTCCCCTTTGAGAGTGTCAATAGAGAGAGGATGTTGATCGCTCGCGCAAACTTCAAAATTCATTTGAAATACCTTCCAAGCTATATTCGCTGTTGATATTTTGCAGATGATATACGCATGTTCACAGGAATCGATCCCGCAGGCTATCTCGGCCGCGAAATTTTGTGTCAATGCCCCTTTAACTTTAGCGGCCAGATTTGCAGCGACATGACTTGCTACAGTTGAAGACTGGGCGTGTTGGTATAGCATAACTGTATTGTGTATAACGCAACGAATCGACGAGACACACAAAGAATTCACACACCACAGAGCACTAACGAAGCCAATCTGTGTCGGCGCTGCTGCGATAGGACCGCATTCTTTGGAATACGATTCTATCCAGAGTGCTCTTTGATCTGCGGTTTTATTGTGTTATTTTTCGAGGTGCCTTCTTGATGTGTCACAGCAAATGAACAATAGTGTGTATATAATTCAGTAGGCGTTTTTTACAATAAACAGTTGTCAGTAACGCCTGTCTTTGTGTGCCTCGCCTTTGTGTCCACCTTTATTAGCGCTAATTTCACTTTGCTAAAATGCAGGACAAACTAGCCCAACAGTCTGTCCTATTGAGGCACAACTAGTATTGTCAGATGTCATGGACGGTGCATTGATCTAGGAGGCCATGTGCTGCATTCTATAGGTATCACGGCCACCACATGTCAGCACTGTGTGTGTGTCTGAAGCAGAAGCAGTGGTCAAGACGGTCCAAGAAAAAAAAATAGAGAAACAATCTTCAAGGCTGTGACACACCAGCATAATATTTCCGTGATGCTGAATTCACCACCTTGGGATTGGGCGCGAGAACATACCGTGGCACCACCATGCGGAGGCACCCCTGTGACCTCCTGCAAGGTTGGATTGCTCCGCCAAGCCTCTCCCGTACCGCTGTCAGCCGTCCCTTATTATTGTTCTCGTTGCACTTCCCTTGGATGGAATCAGTAAAATACTGCGGCAGCTTCGTCACTGACCATATGAAGTGCTACATACCTTCTCTGAAAAAATGTTACGCTCCTCATAATTCCTTAGACAACACCTTGCTGACATCGTCTGCTATGGCCGCCTACATGGAAGTCACAGGGGCTGAGCACGCTGCTTTTATAGAAGGTTACGAACCATCTTGTGTCGAATTGAAGCATCAGATGGGCTTTAGCGCGTGCTTGCGTCTAATACACATATTTTTGCTCCAAGAAATGCGTGCAACCGTGCAACTTCATTCGTTGTATGTTAGCATCTGAAAATGGGCCACGGCTGACACGACAAGCATGCGCACATTTACATTACTGTTTAGCACACATACCTCTATGAAGCACGACGCAAGCGGATTCTCCATTTTGTGGAAAGCAACCAAGCATGCTTAGAGCTGCATGCAGCCGCAACCTTTCTGATATGATTGGAGGCAAACGCAAGAGAGCCATACGCACGCGCGTGCCCCATTTGGAGTTGTAGCTAGATAGCATTTCACATGAGCACAAGTTTCTCTGCGGCGAGATCTTAATACTTACCTGCTGCTCCTTATTGTGCAAATTTTCTGTGTCACGGTGCACTTTCGATCGCCATCGAGCCACATAGGCATGCAAATTTTCAATGATTGACTCAGTTCTCCAGCTTCTACAAAGGGGCCCAATTGCAATCGAAAAATATGGTCCCGATAGGGCTCGACTGCGATAGAAAATGCACCATGTGCCAGCTGGCCGTATTACTTTGCGCACTTGGAATGAGCACGCTGCAAGGTGTGGCGCACCGTGGTCTAAATGGCAGTGTTATGTTTCAGTAAAAATACCAGCGTCTAGCGCCTCTACAGCTTCACTGATAAGCAGTATGATACTGCGCTGCTGCTGTTAGAAGGTCAATCAATGTCACATGAGGACAATTAAAATGGACACCCAAGGGGGGGGGGATGCAGACTGGGGTGGAAGTTTCGTCGGCAAGACAGGTAATTTTCAGCGAAGATTCAAGCAGCACATGTATGATGTAAGAAAGACGGTTTCATCGAACAGCAATGGTAGAGCACGCAGAAGCAACTAGCCACAAAATAAACTGAATAGGGCAAGAATAACGGAGAGAGAAAATAACTGGACTTCTCGGCATCTCTGACAATCCTTACAATGGAGCACGGGCTAAACGTAATGACGGCAACTTCCCACACGTGTACGCATGTTGCTACGTCATATTTTAAAACACATAACCGGACTGTTTGCACATTCATTTATCGTTGTGAACAAGGCTCCCGTGCGTGAGCAGAAACGCCTTGCTTTTATGTGAACGTTCGTTATCGCTGTCCGTTTTAACCCCTTTTACCTCGTAGGCAACACAGAACAGAGCAGGAATAGATAATAATATACATACTCAAACTTTGAGGACCAATTATGGCACGCACGACAGCATCAGACTGTGTACAGCAAAGTGACCGACTTCACAACCCTGCTTCAAGGCTCTTCCGTGAGGCTGCACGACATACCAGTTTTTGTTACTATTAAGCAGGAATTAAAAATATAAATCCTTCTCACAATGTGAAAAGGATGCTGGAATCTGTCACTATATTTCATGGTCTTTTCATTTCTACCAGGATCTAACCACACGTTCTGTCCAGTTGTCGATCCCTTTAAGCGTCCCCCAATTTTTCTGCACTTTTCCAGATTGCGTAGCCTCTAGGTTTCTGTAGACATAAAGTGAGAGCAAAACAATGCTGTTCAAAAGGAAAAAAGCCGCGAAATCGCGGTTAAAAGCAATGCATTCAACCGTCCGCTTCTCTTCGCCAGAGCAAGGTGAGATCATGTCATCCAACCCTGCACGTCACAGCGATTGCAGCACCTGCGTCTCCAGTGGTGGGCCTCGCGCCCAATACCCTTACACCTCCTAGCATGCTTGTCAAAATGGAGATAGTGCACACTTCATGCAATAACTCTGCTTCTACTCGGATTAGAAAAACTTTTTCTCGCAAACCAAGAGAGTTCAACAGAAAGGTCGTTATTTGACCACTTAGAAATGTGTGGCAGGTATTCTTTAAAAATAGACTGACAGAAAAATATGTTCATCCCGAGTTTGCATGATACAGCTCTTTAAGAATTTTTGGCAAGTGTTCTGCTAGAAGGTAATGTATTTAATTCCCGTCTATTGCAGTTAGGCTTCTCTGGAACAGATGCAAGGGCATTTGCGTGCCAACATTTTACTGCATCTCGATGAGCCACAGGTGGAAAAAATTGTGGAACTCAGTAACTTGTTTGTTGCATAGTGACGTTATGCTTCATTAGTTTTATGTCATTGGTTCACATTATTAACAGGCAGTAGCCATTTCGTCGACACGCAAGAACAGCACAAGAAGCCATTAGAAAAGACCTACAGTTTATTACTAGACCTCCTCCTTTTCCTTTTGGGTGTTGTCTTAGACTGTGGTTTGTCAACAGCCTGCTCCTTCGGAGAGGACTCAACGGTGGGAGACACCTGTTTGGCAGCCTTCTTTTTCCGTTTTCGTGACCGCCGATTAGACTTCTCAGCCTCATTCAAGCTACCGTCGTCATCTTTCTCAGCTCCACCTCCAGCTGCGTCGACTTCGTATTGGCTGATTTCTATCTCTTCAGAAAAAGAAACATGTTTAGCCTCTGCAGCATCACTGCTTGCATCCAAGCGCTGCTCAACGTCTTCGCTGTTTTCGACCAGCTCGTCATTGCAACTTTCAGCTCTATTTCCCTCGACATTCTTTCTTTTCTTCTTTCGTTTCGCCTTTCGCGGCCCACCGTCCTCCTCGTGGACGGAATGTACTGCCATGCACGTGATCCTGCACCCGCACCGCGCCTCGCATAACAGGCTCGGACTGGCGTCCAAGTTCTCCGAGTCGACGTTCCACACCCTGATCGATCCGTCGCTGCCGGCTGTCACCAAGAACGTTCCGTCGTCGGCCGATGGCACTTTGACGACTTGCATAGCCTTGACTCGGCTAGTGTGCGCCGCGAACATCTGGTAGACGCACTTGCGCCTGACGTTGTGCACCTCCACGTTGCCGCCTTCGCCCGCGAGCATGACGACGTCGTCCGAGAGGAATGCGGCGGCGCCCACGCGCTTGCCGAAGTCGATCGAGTGCACCTTGCCGGCTTTCTCCGTGCTGTAAACGTCGAGCCTGTTTCCGACACCGATGACGAAATAGACGCCGTCCGGCGACCACTGGACGAATTCGGCTACAGCTTTGATGTTCGTGATGTACGCGTTACGTCCCTTTACTAGGTTCCACGTCCGCAGTGTCTTGTCCTTGGAGACGGAGAGCAGCAGCTTGCCACTCGGGTGTACGGCGAGCGACAGCACCTCGGCCTTGTGACCGCGTAAGGTCTTCAAGCACTGCCAACTGCCCGTGCTCCAGACGCACACGGTGCTGTCATCGCTGGCACTGAACAAGTGGCTCGACTTGTACATCTGCAGGCTGTTTATGGTACCTTCGTGCTGCATGAGCGAGCCCATTTCGCTGCGACTTCGCATGTTGAACAATCGGATCGTCTCGTCGACGCTGCCCGACGCGACGAACTTGCCGCCGGCAGCCACACAACGCACGGATCCGAGGTGCGAGTGGTTTGTGAAGAACTGCTGTAGTCTGAGCTGTCCATCTTTGCCTTTCTGAAGAGCGTATCCGAGGAGAAACTCTTCGTACGTCCCGAGAATCACGTCAAACACGTTTTCGGCTTCTTCGGGCGCCGCCATTGATGTAAATGAGAGCACAACAAACTACGGATTGGCTTGACTGAGTGCAAATAAAAAAAATATATATGCGGTGACGGTAAATTTACGATGACTTTCGTTAATACATGTATAAGCGCTTTAAAAGCAACATAAAAGCAATACATTTGTATTCGCAAAAAGTACTACTTTATTTTTGTTGCTTAATAACTACGATACCTGTCACTAGCGCACTCTATGGCCTTGTCACTACGGTCGTAAAAGCGGGCGCCGGACGAGTTCTTTTTCTAGCCGCCATTCGCTACCACACGTGGCTGTGGCACATCGGTAAGCGTTTTGTACCAATTTTAGCTCTTTTTAGGCCTTTCGAAAAGCCTGTACTCGTTCTTTAACGATTCATAAGCATGAAAGTAAAGTTTCCGTTGCTTTTCTGGTGCTTAAAACTTTTCTCCGCATTCTTGTAGCGTTCACGCTACTTTGGTTGCCTAAGCCTCACTTCTCGCTTGATCCCGGCTTCTTTGACATGCTCTGTTAAAAAAGTAGCTACTACTACTACGCTGCGTACACTTGATATAACTTGCCGCCCGCTACAGTCTGTTTCCTAAATCATGTAATCACATAGGCACGAGTGATGTTATGAAATAGTTGCTCTATTTATGGATGAAAACCACGACTTTGTAAAGCGCCGCAGCCAGAGTGTGCGGACACGTTTACCCTGCGATACCGCATTCGATGTTGCACGCACATTTATTGAGCGATCATTAGTAAACGTAGCTTGGCATTGTGCAGACAAGTGTGCTAGTACACTTTATTTTACTTATTCGTCAGTGGCACTGTTAAAGAAGGTTAGCGTGTAACATCGGGTTCCCAGTCCAGCGCCTAATCAAGTGAAAGGCTCCCCAAAGTTCAGCGTATGTGTTTAGTGAACAGCTTGTGTAGCCGCTCAGTTGCTAGCTGTCCGGGCATGTCCCTGTCGGGACATTTTCTACGTGTTTACGGGCCCTCAAGCCCTGCATGTTTTGTACTTGACTCGCTGGCAGATTTTCTGGTCGGGGGGAGGGGGGCCCTAAGGTAAGGCCGTCTTCCATGCGCGACAGCTTCTCGCGCGTAGGCATTAGCGAACGTGAAGTGGTTGCGGGTAATCGAGATATAGCGTGCCCTGTCACGCGGTTTTCATTGTGCACATGTGATCCTACCTTTCACGCAGGCTAAGCCATGGGTCGCATCCCAACGGTGCACAGTAAAACGTACGTGACGCCCCGGCGTCCGTTTGAGAAGGAGCGTCTGGACCAGGAGCTGAAGCTCATCGGCGAGTACGGTCTGCGGAACAAGCGCGAGGTGTGGCGAGTCAAGTACACGCTTGCCAAAATCCGTAAGGCGGCCCGAGAGCTGCTCACGCTCGACGACAAAGACCCCAAGCGGCTCTTCGAAGGTGCGTGTCGTCTGCGAAACGACTTTCTCGTAACTCCGATGGCAGAATGCAGCAGCATTTTGGGGCTGAATAGGCGTTTTGTGAAGTATTGAGTCACAACATTGGCAATGACTAATTTATGCAAGCTCGCAAGTGATCCGGCGATGGTGCCGTTAGCGTCCCATATACGCCATTGTTCTGGTTTTTGGGTGTGTGTGACGCCGGGAATATAGTGAGAGCACTTGAAAGCATCAAATCCACGTTACTGGTCCCCCAGTGACACGAGCTGAAACACTTGCATCAAAAACTGCCAAGCCAAGATGCTGATTAGTTCTATCTGTAGTGAACCATCATGCTAACAGCACTGCCACTGATCTGCAGTATTCAGGCTTCTAGTCTATTGTTTGGATCTTCATTCCTTGCAACTGGCTGTGTTGCACTTATTTGTGCATTTTTTGCATTGTCGCATGTAGCCGAGTAAGTGGTGTTGAGTGATGTCTACTTGCCCAAAATACAAGTATAACATTGCCTTCACGTGCAGTGTCTGTCGCAACGAATAGCTGTATTGTGGAACTGACATCGAGACCAGTCAGTGTCCTGTGCCGGATGTTGTAGTTTGCAGCTGCACGAGGACATTGCACCAGTTGGCTACTGTTGTCAGAGCTTTTACGCATAACGCAGGCAATGCACTACTCCGCCGGCTGGTGCGTGTGGGTGTGCTGGAGGAGAGCAAGATGAAGCTCGATTACGTGCTGGGTCTGCGTATTGAGGACTTTCTGGAGCGTCGCCTGCAGACGCAGGTCTTCAAGCACGGCCTTGCCAAGAGCATCCACCATGCCCGTGTGCTCATCCGACAGAGGCACATACGGTGGGTGATCCTTCACTCTGAATAAGCCTTCATAAACTGCTCCGGAAGGGTGTCTTGCTGGGCGAGTTGGTGCGATAACATCATTAAATGCAGCGCAAAAAACACGTGGACACTGGAGTTTGATCTGCATTGCTGATCTGATCTTGCAAGTACAGTAAAACCAGACTATTTTAAACTCAGATAAATTGAATTATCTTTCTTATCAAACTATTTTGATGATGTTAACATCAATACATAGGAAAATTTGTGACTACATTGAACAGAATTTTGAGAAAACCTTTCAATTGTGTGGGCACGGCTGTAAGTCCCCGAAAGACAGCCCCCAACACCACTGCAAAAAAAAAGAATGAAGGACAGTGGTCCTAACATTTTTTGTGTGCGCTTCTGAAGTCACTTTCGCTGCAGTACTCTAGTGTCCTGCGGAAAAGTGTGCTAAGATTAGCAAGGGGCTACTAGCTGTCGTGGGTCACAGCACGTTGGGTCCCTTAAATTGCACACACACGTGCACCATATATTTACGAGTGCCAGTATGATGGCTGATGTCTGAAAACTTCCGTGTCTATGATGTTCCTGCGGCTCTGTGAAACAGAAAATGAAAACATGCACTTGCACTCTTTTCTCTTACTATTTTTTCATGTGTGCTGGTGATAACGAATATTTTTTGTGACCGAGGTTATACTGCAGTGCTGTATTTGATGCGAGTGTGCGGTATATGCTGCAGGGTCCGCAAGCAAGTGGTGAATGTGCCCTCGTTCGTGGTGCGGCTCGACTCCGAGAAGCACATCGACTTCTCGCTCAAGTCTCCCTTCGGTGGTGGCCGCCCCGGACGTGTCAAGAGGAAGAACATGCGCAAGGCCCAAGGAGGCACTGCACAGGAGGAAGAGGACGATGACTAGGCTGTGTCGCTCCACTAAAATAAACAAGAGCCCTTTCTTGATTGTGTCCTCCTTTTTGGTACACTACTATTGCATAATGCTGGCACTCAGCAGCTACAACAAACAAACGCATTGCAGCTCATGAGTGATAGTGCACAGTGGTAGTCCAGCTGCGCCATTTTTCTAGAATTCTACTTGTATGATTCCAATCAGGCGGAGCTTGCGCTGTGCCAAATTTAACTATTTCATCTGCCTGCACAACTGTGGAGTGGTTTTGGCCCAAAATTTTTTTGGTCTGGCACCGAACACACCAACAGCTTTTCCACGGTTAGTGCAGAAGCCCTCCTCTCTCCCTGTTTGCACCAATGCGCGTAACCAAAGCCTCAGTGCCGTCAAGTGTGCGTGTGACCTCAGTTATAAAAGTTATGACATGTTAGTCTATAAACTCGCTCTTGAGGAGAAACTTTTTTATCTTTAAAGCCACTATGTGCACTGTAATGTAGCGCTCGCTGGCTGTACAGCTGCCACTTCAAGCAATGTGCGGCGCAGATTGCATCTTCATGCAGACGAATTTAAATGTTCAACACTTCATTTGATAACCCACATGCTTCATGTCACTCCCACTGCATAATGTTATTTGATCTGCGGTAGTTGCACAAAATGAAAAGATATGCCTGCAATCTTTTGTCCCTTACCATTTTTAGATTTCTGGTGATGTGAATATTTTTCGTGGCCCCGCAAAATTCGTACCACCAGTGTGCTGTATTTGCTGCAGGGTCCACTAGGCTACTTGGGCATAAATGCCCGTGTTACCTGCATCCAGCATAAAGTCGTGCTGGTGCCACTCGTGCACACTGAAGCTGTGATCATTCCTTTTGCAGCATGCATCAAAACTTGCCATTAGCAGAAAACGAGATATGTAGACATAGACACGCCGTGAGCCACAAATAACGCATGACTTTGGCACGTGTTATCTAAACACCATCTAAACTGCCGCTATCATCGTCAGTGAGCAAAAAAAATCACAGCATATCCACGGAGTGAATGATGATGAGTGGGCGAAGCTGCGGAGGTTCATCGGTAAACCGTGAATCTTCCGTGAATTCTGCCCAGTACATCATCACCGACGTGAGATCGGGCGCGTTTATACTAAAGGTTCGATGAGTTATGACGACTTGCAGCTCACTTTAATTTTACATGTACACTGTGAATTTTCATTGTTTAGAAAACCATTGCTTTAGAAAACATCTGGCGTCTTTCGTTAAGCAGCTGGCGTCTTTTCGTTTTGCTTTAGAAACATCTGGCGTTCTTTCGTTTTGCTTTTACAAAACATCTGGCGTCTTTCGTTGGTTTATTTCATCAATCAACGGTGTTTTGAACAAAATTTTTATTGTTTAATCACGCACAGGAGAAATCTCGCCAGGCACTACCTTGGAGGTAAACAATGGCTGCTAATGGGAATGAGAGAAGAAGTCTGCTTTTAGCTAACACTTACACTTCTACTAACGTTTCCTACTGGAACATGCCAATGGCTGCTAATGGGGAATGAGAGACAGAAGAATTCGGCTTTTAGTTAACGCGCACGCTGCGAATTTTTTATTGTTCAACAACGCACAGGAAAAATCTCCCACCGGCACCACCTTGGAGGTCAAAGCGTAAGACTGGTTACGCACTACGACTACGAGGGACGAACGGGTGCCACCTTAAGGAGCTTCGCCCCAAAAAGGACACCATAGAAGTCATTCTCAACATGCTGCAGTGTACTTTGCAGACGGTGGCAGCTCTCGAGTGTGCTGCCATTGATACATGGCCGCCATCAAAGCATAATTTTGGTCTGTCTGAAATATGCTTTACAGTAATAAATTCTAATAGCTGCTGTGATGTTACAATACATGGTCTTCTGTCAGTGTTCTCCTCATACACTTGATGCATGTGCACGCCTGAATGTTCACAATTATTGAGCATAATGGGGCATCGGCCATATTGTGCGGATGATGGACTGTGTTCTGCAAACTGAATCTCAAATAGAGAGTTCTCATTCGCAACAACCTTTTTGTCCTTCCTTTCGATGGGTATGTTGCTGGTTTTATGGTTAGGTTGATTTTCCTGTTTCGAATTATGTTTCAACACCTGTCGCTTGCAGACGCCGTATGTGCCATGCTCGTCTTGTCGATATTGCTGCACCACAATGCACATTGCAGTGAAGCCAGCATGTGACATTCTTCCTTTTGAAGAGCCCAGTTGATCCCTGCTATGTGATTACTGGTCTTGCGTCCTTGTTTACACTATAGCAGCTTTTTCTGTTTCCACACTAATATGTACCAAAACACTTCAGGCATAATGTTGTACCGCTCCAAGTATTCCCAAACTATTTTGTATGCTCCAAAGGATTAATTTTCCTGCTCCAAAAATTGCTCAGAATCCTAAATTGGCTGGACCACTGCTGAGTGCAGTAAAAGCTCATTAATTCAACTACTTCATGCACATTCTCTGGTCCTCACAAGCGTCCGCATAATTTAATGGCATCACTAACATGCTCCGAACTGAAAAAATAGTGACTCACAGAACATCTGTGGCTTAGTCCTCACGCATCAAACTGATTACCGTATTTACTCGAATCTAAGCCGACGTTTTTTTTGGAAAAAAAACGATGTGCAAAAGTGGAAAGGGGGTCGGCTTAGATTTGAGTACCATGATTAAGTTGTTTTTTTCTGGCCTTGCGAATTTCAGGGGTCGGCTTAGAATTGGGGCCGGCCTAGATTCGAGTAAATACGGTAATAGCCAGGGAATTACTTGATGCCACTTGTCTTACTTTCTTGAATTAGGTCGTATTCCTTGTCGGATCGAACTGCTTATGAAATGCCCCGCTGTGATCACACGAACTGGTAAGACTCCTGGCAGGTTTGCTCGTAGCTTGCATTTACCACAAGCGTTGGTAGGTGCCATGAGTGGCCGCCCAGCTAGTTGTCTTTTTTGTAAGCTTGGAGCATTTGCGGCTAATACATCCTCAAACAGACCCGATGCAACTTAGCTCGAGGAGCTGCCGAACAGTAACAGTCAAGTGTGAAATGCAGGACATTGTGAAGATTTCCGTATCTCTTGCGGGACCATCCATCCATTCACTTTAGTTCACTTTAGGACGAAGGCCTATCCTGTGCGAGCAGATCTCATTTTATCCCTGTAAACTTCTTAATTCCGTCACTCCATCTAACTCTCCACCTTCCTCGACTGCGTTTCTCATCCCTTGGTAGCCATAGTACTGTCCGCCGGTTGTCTGTTCTAGGCATCACGTGGCCAGCCCAGGTCCATTTCTTCCGATCTCTGTTACTCCTATCATTTTTATTTCCATTGCCCGCTGCGTGGTCCTCGACTTTTTCTCTAGTTGCTTTATCCTCGATGTTTCGGCCCCATGTGTTAGTGATTGTATACCTTTCACTTTAATGACGGGCGCAGATTCCCTGGCAATACTTGGTTGTGCCTCAGCCCATTTATTCCTCGGTGAATCTCTTTGTCGCACTCAGGCTCTCCTATTAGTAGTAGCCCTAGGCATACATATTCTTGTATACACCGCAATGTATGGTTTTTAGAGGTATGCGAATATTCGAGTTTATTCGATTTGACTTTCAAATAGCTAGTATTAGAAGTTTCAAATAATTCGACAGGACAAATATTTAAAATGCGACAAAGGCCAATGGTGCAACTTGGTTAAGGTGGGGTGGATAAAACTAACACTAACGTTGTTACAGTAGGCATTTTGTTAAAACTTTCAACGACATCCTTTCACGCTAGGCTTGTGCGAATAGCAAATTTTAGGTTCGAAGCGAATAGTGATTTTGGTAGAATAATTTCGAATCGAATTCAAATAGTATACGTCGCATATTATAAAGAAAAATGGCCGTATTTGTCATGACCCAACCAACCGGCACAATGTTTTAAAATTGTAACAAGGCATGTTCAAATGTCATTTTTTTTTTCTCAAAGGAAGTGGAAGCAACCTTGAATAGTAGCAGGATTTGGCTTTCGGTAGAATGCAGGTGATAACCTGTAAAATATGTGACGTTTTAAAATTTACTATACTTGGAGCATATAAGCTGGTACAACAAGCCTTTAAACTTAAAAAATGATGAATCGATGTGAGGGTAATCTGTTCATTTAACCTTGAAAGAGGGCTTCGCGGCAGTGCGGATTCTTTCTGGAAAGGTGCATTCACGGCATAGCACTCCTCCACTGCAGTGAAACCACCTTTACAGGGGGGTTACATGCGGATTAATATACACCTATTCGTTCATTTCGAATACTTCGAAATTTCCAATAATTTAAATTCGAATCGAAGCGAATTCGAATACTGTAATATTCGTTCGAATATTCGAAGAGCTCGAATATTCGCACAAGCCTATTTCACGCACATCATGGCTCCAGCAAAAAAGGCCAGGGAACAGTCTAGGAAACTATTGAACTGCTAGTGCCAAAAAATTACTGGCACGCTGAGCTCAGGCCTCAGACAATCAAGAGGTTAAAAAATACTTCATTGAGCCACTGATCCCAAGAAAGGATGATCTTTTGAAATACTGGAAAGAGTATGGAGCTGCACTTTATCCAGGTACCGCCAAAATGGCTTTACAGTACCTTCCCATCCCTGCTACAGAGGTGCCCAGTGAGTGCATGTTTTGAACTGCAGGAAACACCATTGCATCACGGCAAAAGAGCCTCAAGCCAGGTCTCGTGGAACAGCTCGTGTTGCTGCATGACAATCTGTAGCCTTTCGGTAGCAGTAACTCGCCACGTTACGGGCTTGAGGACATGAGCAGATTTCATTACTTTGTTCTTTCTGTCAATTTTCAGCAAGATCTTTTGTATTCTATATTATCACGAAAGTGTTTTATGCCGGGGCCCACCACGGCTACACTGACGCATTTCCGTCACGGATATGACGTTCTAAAATATAAAGACTAACATATGGCAAAGAAAAAAACTAGGAAGAAAAAGTTCCGTCACCAAACTTACGACCCCTCGATCCCCAGCGCGCAGCGCGAAACGACTCCGCCACAGACGGCACGTTCTTCGACATACTAACGGCGTGCTATTTATATACACCATTTGCCGGTGGCTGTACTCAGAGATCGCGATACATCAGCGTGTTTTCGTTATCACTAGCGAGATGGCGCGAAGGGCTCGAACGGCGTGAACGGCGCGCATCGCCAGCATCGCCTCACACGTTGAGATGAGCGGGCGCCTCTACAGGGCGTGGTTGCTCCTGCGCGTGCGCTTATCTTGTACGTCTAGCGTTGTCACCGCAAGTTTGCGCTAAAGTTACAGAGCACGAAGGTCGCTTCGCTCACTGCAGCGGCCGCTTTTGCGAAAGGAGCGCGCTGCTCACTAACAAACACGGTGTGCTAACAAATAAGTTACAACCGTGACAGTTCGCGCTCATCCTGTGTATACTTGGGCGTTCGTTTCGTGCGTCCTCCTTTGTATTTGACCAGCGCGCTTTAACTGTCGAGCTGTGGCAGTTGTTAGTTCGCGCTCATCCTGTGTATGTTCGTTCCGCGCGTCCTTTCTGCTTGAGCAGCGCGTTGCAAGTTTCGAGCTGCTTGCCGTTCTTCACGTGACATTACAACTTGTTGCTATAGCATTCATTCCTTCGCCTTCGGGGCGAAACAATCCACAACAAACGCTCAACTACGTCTGTGAAGACACGTTTTACTTTCGTGTTATACCGATTCCTATGACAGAGGGATCAACCATGTTTCTTTTTGGCCACTATTTGGCACTATTCGATATGAGATAGAATTTCAATATTCGCACACCCCTAATGGTTTCCAGTCGTGAACTCTTTTTCTTTCGCCAGGCTATTCAGCATTATGTCTTCATCATATTCATTTCTAGGCCTACGAATAGTCCTTAAATGCAGAACTGTCCCACGAGTCCCAGGACAAGTGGTTGCCCTATGCTCTCTATACTGTGCTGCCACATCAGTCCTTATAAACTCGCCTCTGCATGATTGGTGATCGATACCTTATTTATACATTTCATTTGGACTATTTCCCCTACGCTTTCTCTAGCTTGTCATTCAAAAGCATGTTGAGGAAATGTTCATGACTGACGAGTGGTGTTGCATACCGTACAAGAGTGACTGGCTGTGACGTTTTCTATGTGCTCCCTTTTTACACCCTTTCAAACCCTTTGCCATCCCTTTGTCCAGTGTAGGGTAGCACATGAGTTATTGTGAACAGCTTAACGTCCCGGCCATTTCCTTCATTGCAAGTAAATCACACCAAACACCTCAGACTAGATCTTTCCTTTATTTTTGCAGTTCTTTCATAAAACATGTTTGCAGTCAAACAAAACATCACCATATGAGCTTGAAAAAGGGAGCCAGCGGTGGTAGTCTTGCCTAAGGACGACACGAACACCATTTCTCCCAGTGAATAGTTCTGCAGGCATACTTTGCATGTGGTTGTGAGAGCTACATGCTAATAAGAAGTGGTGCACAGGATAAAGTGTCCCAGATGAGTCTGCCTAGAGTGGATGTTACATCCATAGCTTAGGCTGTGACTG
Organism: Rhipicephalus sanguineus; assembly: GCF_013339695.2. NCBI lineage: Eukaryota > Metazoa > Arthropoda > Arachnida > Ixodida > Ixodidae > Rhipicephalus > Rhipicephalus sanguineus. Next base: position 164,202,911 of record NC_051182.1, on the reverse strand, counting down.
TGAGTAAGCAAGCACAGCTTGTAGGCAAGGATTGGTCACAGTGCAACATGGCAAGGCTCTTCTTGAGTAACATACAGTCCATTATGCAGTCCCTTAACACCACAAGCACTGTGAATGGTGGAAGAGGCGTCTATTATGCCAAATATTCTGGAAGGTTGCCACCCTAATGGCTCTGAAAGAGCACAGCTAGCCTGCTGCAGGTATTGCTGGTACAGCTTTCTGATTAGCAAGCATTATCCTGCCATCAGCGTTGATATACATTCTATTGAAACACCTTTGGATGCAGCAAACAGGACTGTTCTTCTTTTTTTTAGATCATGGTGACTTTCCCGGTGACTTTCGTATTGCTGCATACCCCTCCTGAATTCGTGAACATTGCTAAATATATGCTGTTTAGCTTCAACAAGGAGACTTCAAAAACATGGTCAGTTAATGAGACTGATTACTTTGCTTGCTCACCAAAATTTTAGAATAGCTGCAATGTGGACACAAACCATATGACCATCTTTACATTGTTCAAATTGTTCACATGTTTCAACAATATTAGATGGAGATGAAGTCATTCTCCACAGGAAATTGTAGATTTAAAATTATTTTTCATTTAAGGTTCTTGGCCAATGAGAATGCAGGTTTGTTTTCCTCTCGTCAAGAACGAGAATAGAAGTGAATGCACCTTGAAACAGCAAACGTTGGGGTGTGCCTGTGAACATTAAGCAATGATTACACTGTTTCTCCAAATACGTCCAAAGTGCTAAGACTGTCTGAAAATCTAAGGGCATGTGTTCTAACCCTAATCCATAAAATCAAGACGGACTGAAACAGGAGGATGAAGGGTCATTAGCTCTGTAAAATCTCACAGGATGTGAAAAGCCTGGAAAGCTATTAAGAGTGTGTCTATGTACAATATGTACATAATGGCCGCACTTTGTATTTTGTAGACCGGGTGGCAAAATTCCAGCAGCTTGCTTGGAATCGGAGGCGGGACAGCAACCCATTCACTGGCTTAGTTGAACTATAGAATACTGTACTTAAAAAAGAGAAGGTCTGAGCAAAGCCACTTATCACTGCCTCACAATGTCAGCAACAGATTGAACATTCAGTATCCATCCAACAAATCACGCCAAAAATCAGCAAAACTGGTCAGTGCCCCCTATTAAGTGAAGTGGCACACAGTTAACTTGTGTAAATGAATTACAGAAAAAAAAAATCATCCAAAGATGTGCATAAGTGGGCATCACCCACACTGCACTTACCACAACAGTAATAGCTGTGCTATTCACTCACTCACTTACAAAGGGTTTAAAAAATAAGACAGTCCTTAATAAGAAAAACAGAAATATAGAAATGAAAGACTTGTGTTTGAACCCTCATCAAGAACTTATAAGCACCGAGACAAGAGAACGGCCTCATCTGGTATGCAGCAACACGCTGGAGCATATTCAATGCACCCACATCAGCACTTGGTGTGGACCTCCAAGCAGCTGCATACAAATGCTCTCAGCTGCTGTCTCAGTAGCTGAAACTAGTGTCAAGGAACTTTACTGAGAGGAGTGCGGCACCGAAGTTTAGAGTTCTCGCAAAACCTCGTCGCTCCAGGTCTTGCCAGTCATGAAGCTTGGCTATCCCTCTCGTGTAGCAACAGACTGTTCCGTTAAACCAATCACTGGTTGGCATATTTACAAAGCTGTGTTCTAGTACCTTGCAAGCGTCATTAAAACACTGAAACGCTCTTTCATTCTCCGTTACACCATGCTTATTTAGTCTTGCATGAACAAGACAGAGTGATTCATATTTTTATTCTGACAGCCATTAAACTAGATTTAATGCTCACTGGTGGTTTATTCTCACCCACATTTTGCAGCAAAAACTAATGAAGTAGTTCAGTAAAGCACTCGGCATATTTGTTTGCCTGGTTTGTCAAGCCACGGTGGAACTACAGTGAACACTAAAAGAGTATTGTGCTAAAAAAAAGACTACGAACACAGAAAAGGGAAACAGACAACGGACAGGCACTTCTCTTTTCTGTGTTTGTCTTTTTTTGTGTTATACCCTTTAAGTGCTTGCTCATGGATAGCGAACTGGCTCAGCAGTCTGTGCTGCTGGACTAGAGTGGACACGTCACAAGCCCACGAATACCAATAATGCATCAAATATTAGCCAATAAAAGTACAGCGGACGAGTCAGGTGCAAGGTTTGCACAGTGCTCTTATACTATGTGCTTAAATGTTGCTGCCAAACTTTCGTTAGTCAAAGATTCCTAACAAACCACTATTGCTATTCAGACCCACGAGCCCAAGAATATAATGAGAAGCGGGGGGGCATCCAGCAGCACCCCTTATTCCTTTCAGATGTCAACGATAAAGGTAAAGCTAACCAGTACACACAAACATCACTCATTTAACCGTGTGCGGTGAAATCGCCCAGTCTAGTCGTTTCAAACGAAATAGCTGGGCTGACAGTGCCACGACCTGTCTACAATGGCCGGTCAGAACTAACCCTGAAATTCAGGCCGTTTAATTGCACGTATCACGTCTTCCCTCTCGTCCAGCCACGGCTAGGCAAAAAGATTAGCCACAATCGTGTGCCACAGACTTTCTGCCCGAGAGCCACAAAACATCCCGGCAAGCCAACTAGACAATGGCACGGGCTAAATGTTCTTTTAAGGTTATTCAGATAACACCACTGTAGCTTTTGTTATGCACTTCTATCCAGATGTGCAACAGAAGTGGCGACCTAAAGAACGCAGTTCCAAAAGACACGACAGGAAGGCAATGAAAGAGTGTAATAACATTTCAGAGAGCATAATAAACATTTTGGAGAAGGAATTCGGTTCTGCGGCGTAGTCGGAGAGCACCTAGCAACGAGTACTGAAAAGACAGCTGTTCTGTAGGCAGTTTTCACGGCAACCAAGCACATTTATAGCCCACGGCAACAGATGCCAACTCCAAAAATGTACAGGACAATTCACGAACACTCCAGATAACTTTCAATATGCTGCATGCTAGTGCTATTTCACGGTTAAGATGTGTCCCAGACTGCAGTTGCATTCCAGATACAGCACATCCACTAGCCATAGTCTCTTGCTTTGTTTTGACAACAGCTTTCAAGCAACTGAAAGTCAGTGCTCTTACCATACACATGTACATCCACCACACCACTCAGCTTAGCAGAGCTCCACATTAGCCGAGAGAGAAGTTCCATGACTGGCAACACTGGAGCCATACCTACGTGGGTATCATCATCACAACAGGCTATTATACTGAACAAGAGAAAGAGCCGGCCCTTTGGCAACCCTGGTTGTTGGTTGGTGACATTCAGCATCGGCTGCACGCGCGCGGGGAAAAAACCGCGTCAGCAGTTTGTGAAGAGTGTTTGGGAAGCCCTCGGGGATCTGGCATCAGGGAGACATGCCATTCATTTTGCCGAAGATGCTGCTGATGTAGAACGCAACATCCACTGTGTCCCTCTCGGCACGCCTGATGAAATCGTGATCCTGAAACGGGGTTTCACAGCGTTGTTGAGGCAGTGGAGATCCTGCACCACAGATACTTTTCATAACTGCAAAATTATCTTTCCTGCACGACATTTTGCCAAGGTAAGAGGCAAATTTAATACAGTAAAACCTGGTTGCAAGAGACACTCAAGGGACCCAGGAAACATGTCTCTGTAACCAAGGTGTCTTGCAACCAAAAATTCTAAGAACAGCGAAGAGTCGGACCAGATCACCTTGTTATAAATCAGCATCAAAGTCCCGACGTGGCAAGGATTCACGGCAAGGTAACCACAACACGTGCACGCGTGTAATTAAGGGATGAAATGTGTTGTCTCCCGAGACAGCCAGTAGCCCCTTCCCAATCTTAGGATGCTTTTCTGCATGACAGCTGCCTACCGAGGCGAAAGTCACTAAGCATTCGACACACGACTGACGGAGGCCAGACCACCTCGAAGTCTTTTCTCTTTTCCTTTTTCTCGTCCTAAGCAAGTATGTGATTGCTGGAGCGCGCTGTTTGGCTAGTTTGGCGGTTTTGTAGGCAGACAATAAGCTTTATTTGCGACTGTTAGTTACACAAAACACGAATGTTCAGTTAGAGAGAGAGAGATGAAAACATTTATTGCAAAAAAAAAAAGAGAGAGAGTTTGGGGGCTAAAGCATGACCCCGTTACATGGCCGGCGTCCCTAGTCCGGGACACCGCATGACGAGGCCGCGTCCACCTCACCAGAGTTCGCTGAGACTACAGTGAGGAACAGTTGAGGAGGGCAGTCTCCCTTGCCTCTCAAGAAGGGGTAGCAGAGGGGGGCAGACTGCCCACCCGAGTTTGGATTGAAATGTTTTATCATTGCAGGACAGAGTAGGGTGCCTGTCTGCAGGCGCCTTACTCAGCCGCTTTGCAGAGCCGGGAAAAGGCAGCAAGCGTCGCGATAATAGGAAAGAATTTCTCTGAACCGCAGCAGCGGTTTATTGGCCTCCGAGTCATGAGAGTTGGGGTGAGGAGCCCGGTGGGTAAGCGCTTGGGTGGCCGAGTCAGCGGCCTCGTTACCTCGTAAGCCCTTTAAAATACATTGAAAACATAGCAGGCCAACCAATACTTTAAGATTTTTTGAATTACTGAGTCTACTGTACACAGGACGCTACTCGAATAAAGTGCTTAAAAGGAACGTATGTCATCAAGAGCATAATTAATTAAACACGCTTTGCTATACCTTCCTTGTTATCGTTTCTGTTTTGCAGCATGTGTATGTGGTGCTCAAATGCTGTACACATAAACTTTTGCAATCATGGTTAGATGACTTTGGCTGTGACTTTGTTTTAGCATTCCACGAATACACAACCAACCAACCATGAGCATGGTGTTTCAGCAATTCACCTAATTGACATTCGACTGTACATAAGAACGGAGCAATTGTTCGCCTAAACTACTGCACCAAATTTTTCATTATGTTTCTGCATTAAAAGAAAAGGTTAAAAAGAGGGACTACAGAGAAAGTCAATTTTGCAAAGCTTCAAGCCTTTAGACAGAATTCTACTTCATAATTTTTTACGAGGAGACACTGCTCTTTAAAATTTTTAAATTCTTGATCAATCTTGATGAAACTTGCCGAGTGCGTATATTTGTGTGCTTATTTCAACTCTGCAATTATTTTTCTAGCACATTATGTAGTTTTTAGAATATCAAACATTTTATGTGCTTTCGGGAGTAAGGTTTTCTTATGAACTGAGAAAGTTACAAAGTAAATTAGCACATCAGAATAATCTGGAATGAGAACTGTGTGCAAGAAAATAAGAATGGATGTTGTAAATGCATTTGAACAAACGTTGTGATAACTCTAACATTAACGAGTGAGTGATATCGAGCTGGGACTTCACTCATGAAGGTTGAACATATTACTTTTGTTTGAATGGGTTTAGGACGTCCATTCTTATCTTCTGGCATATAGTAGTTCTCATTCCAGATTATTCCAGATTCATTCCGACATGCTAATTTACTTTGTAACTTTCTCAGTTCATAAGAAAATCTTACTCCCAAAAAGCCCATAAAATGCTTGATATTCTAAAAACTACACATTGCACTAGAAAAGTAATTGTGTATGAAAATTATTACACAAATAAACGTGCCAGCAAGTTTAATCAAAATTAATCAAGAATTTTAAAAAAGCTTTAATGTGCAGTGTTCCCTGTACTGAAATTGGCCCAGCATATTTATCAGGAAACGCCTTTCACATTTTGAAAGTATAGGCTGCATCGTAGTTGGCCCCTAGGCACCTGATCAGTAAGCCTCCCTTGGAACCTCGTGGGTTAAGCGAAGGTGTCGGTGGGAGCGAACACTCACCAGAAGCTGCTTGTACTTGGGACGTGTGTGAGCAGTCTTGGTGAGACTGAAATGAGAACAAAGGAAATCACACTCTTGACAACCAAGCAAGCAACAATCGTCTCAGATTTGCAGACATTGTTTTTAGGAGCTGGCTCGCTAAGTTCTTAAGCTGGGACGAAGTACGCGTAACCTTAGTTCCAGAGGCGACCGCTACAGCTGCAGCTTGTGCAAAAGAGAAGCCTTCTTCCTCTTGTTCTTCGAGCGCCTTGATGATGATATTAACGCAGGCAAAATTACATATAGCATAGCCAACTGTAGCATGCGGCGCTCGCTCCACGCCGGCGCGTGCTCTAGTTTGACAGGACACCGCTAGAGGGCCACAACTGCGCGCTTCCCTCTCTTTCGACAGTTGTCAGTCAGTGCGCTTCGATACTAATAACATGAACGAAGACAAGGCGGCAGAGCGGAGGGCTCGCAAGGCGGAATTAATAATGTTATTGCAACAGATGCATCCCATGAATGATAAAAAGAGCAGGTGTGGGTATCTTCTCCCTATCATTATCCTGGTCATATTTTTTACGCCTTCCAGATTATACTCCTATATTTGAAACGGAGTTAACGGCAGTTATTTTAGCCCTTCAAAAACTTCCAGCAAATCATTCGACAGCTGTTATAGTGACTGATTCATTATCTGTGTGTTCATCCCTCACTTCAACTTCGGAGTCAGTTATTCTAAACACATTCAGATCATTAATCCCCATAAACATTCGCCTAGTGAGGTTGATATGGGTTTCAGGTCATCGTGGTATATTTGTAAACGAGATGGCTGACTCACTCGCGAGAGTATCCCTTGAAGGCCCAGTTTTGTCAGTTATGCCTTTTACAGCTTATATTACAGCGGCGAGGTTCAGAAAATTTTCTCTTTTTGAAGATTCAGAAAAGAATAAAATACCGAACTCAGAATATTCGCACTTGCATTTTGCATGGGATAATAAATGGTGTCCCACGCGTAAATTGGAAGTATCCATCACTAAATTAAGATGTCGTATTCCACCGCTTAATTTCTACTTAAACAGGTCTGGTCTGGTCCCATCCCCTTTGTGTCCCAACTGTAACGAACCCGAAAATATCGACCATTATTTACTAAGATGCCACCGTTTTAAATATCAAAGGAAAAAATGTTTTGAAATTTTATTCAATAAATTAGGAATACCACTAAGTACTCTAAATATCCTCTCCTTTGGGGCTGCTTCATTGGAATTCAGTAAAAGGAACGTCTGCGGGGCCCTCTGCGAATTCCTGGTTGACACAATGAGATAACCTTGCTAATCCATTGTTTATCAATTTCTTGTTTCTCATCCCCCCCTCCCCCGAGAAAAAAATCTCATTTATTTCTTTATTTCCTTTTCTCGTATCACGAGAATCGCCTTATTCTACTTGAAAAAAGCCACTTTTCCCTATCCCTATCCCTGTTTTTTTTAAATTATTTTTTGTTTAACCCAAAGTTCCAAGTGACTGTAACCGCCGGCTTCTTGGCCAATTCCCCGTTGTGGGTGTGAGCCAAATGCAAGGAGCAAGCAAGCAAGCAGCAGTGCGGGCTCGCCGCGAACACCCTGCGGCGAAATCTCGCGAGGCCGCAGAGAGACGTCGGCGTCGTGCGGACGCCAAGACACAAGCCCGCAAAGCCGAAGCAGCGCGGAAGCGGCGGCAAGAGAACCTCGAAGAGGTACGGGCGCGGGACGCTGCGGCCAAGCGCCGAAAGCGGTCGCTACCCGAAGTCGGTGGCGCCAACGGGCGCTTCAAGCGCGATTTCCTCGACCACACGTTCGGCCACAGCTGCAAGGTCTGCGACCGCTTGTTGTTCGACAACAACAGGACCACAATTGCTACCGTAACAACGTGTCACGTCTTTATACGACAGTAGCGGAATTGTGCGCAGCATTTGCTGTTTACACGATTATCTCCGAGCCAGCTCCTCAATCATCATTCACTTCGTGGATGTGGCGTGATTTTTTCTGAAATCATTTGCACACAACAAACCAGTTCATCATCGGTCCAATCAAAGCAGAGTGGCACTCAAGCGGAGGCATTAATGCTGACCCTGAGCTAGTTTCTTTTTAAATGAAATAATTTCTTACTACATTACCGTGACTTTCACTCGATTAATAAGACGTTGCAGCACTCAAGTTCCACAAACTCCTACGAGGGTATGTGAGAGGAAAAGGCCCCTTTACCAGGTGTTGACGAAGTCGACGAACTCGGCGGTGAAGCAGTTTCCGTTCTCGTTAGGGCTAAGCTGCGGCGGGTCCCCCTGCACAACTTGGGTCAGCTGCTCGAAGACGCTGTTCCACTTTGGGTACGGGAACCGCCCCGTGGCCACCTCAATCTGCAAGCAGGTTGCAAATGGGACAGGCATGACAGTGCTTATAGCCCCGAGAAACAACAGCCTGGCAAAAAATATCGGGCAACAAAGTGCAAATAGCTGTTGCTCACAAGGTTTTACTGGCCTCCGCTTTAAATTGAGTGATGCTAGGTGGTGACAGCACACAGGCATTTGAATAAATCTCGTTGGCACATTTGCCCTCATTATATGGCCACTTTTGTTTCGGTAGCTCCGCGGCTCATAGCTGTCGGGCGTAACACACCGGGCACGTTCTTCTGCCAAAGTTTCCGTCTGCTACAGATCGCCTACAATAAAATGACACACCCAGCACTCACTTGAAGCTGATATCTGTTGATGTTTTCCATTTTGATGTGACACTGGGTTCTCCCAATTTTCATTTATTCCTGGTTAATATACCGATATTCTCTACGTAATGGGCATTGATGTGATTGTATTCGGCGTACGCAAGACAGTAACCTGAATCTCGCACTATGTGCTCGACTCTTGCATTTAGTATGTGCTATTGCTGCATGTTAGTTGCCAATGCTGTTTTTTTTGTATAATGTTGTAAGATGACAGTGTTTCATTTCCTTTTATCCTGCACATAATCTGTTTGCTGCTGCATAATCTATGAACACAGCAGGAACTGCTGTAAGGCCCTTGGTGCCTTTTGCTCTCGCCACAATTTCTGTAATGTTACAGAAGAAATAAAGATCTTTCTTCTTTGCAATCAACAGTGTGCCCCTTCAAGAAAAGAGGAAATTCCTCACTTCGCTACTTAAAACGCCACTGGCGCAAGCAGCCACAACCACCCAGACAGCAGCCCAACGACGGAGCGAAGGACAATAAACCCGTCATGCACCAGTCTAGATGGTGGTGTGCGCACTTGTAAACATGTGCCTGTGACAACGACAGTAGTCACAGAACGGGCGAAACGTTACAGGGAGCCACTGCAGCCAATCCATACAGGCACTTGTGGTTTAATATCACATTAAAAAATGTTTGAGGCTACAGTTGCCACTATCATGTGGTCGAGTTACTTATGCATGCAGGTGAATGCAACAACACTACCATTTCAAATTTGAAATTTTGGTGTCGGTGATCCTTTAAGAAACAACTACAATGAAAAGACATGAGTGCCTTGTCTGTGCAGCTTCCCCACTCCAAGTATGAAATTGGGTACAGGCCGCTTTGCTGGGAGCCAGCTATAAAGGTTGCGGCTTGCCACCAAGTTGATGTGGCAGCAACACTGTTCAGCAACAAGTCAACAGAGGAGCATGGCTTTTCTGGTGCAGTTGAATACCACCACCACGGCCCATGTGAGCGAGTAGTAGCTACTGAGATCAGCTTGGTCACAATGCTGTTCTTTCAATTTTAATCTTTCTTTTTTTTTTGTCCATCACAAGTGCGAAAGGAAGAAGGCCAAACACACTCCTGAACTGATGTAAATGAATCACATAGCATAACACTAGGAATAATCGTAATACTGTATCTGAACTCTGTCATAATAAATGACACACGAAATGGAGACTCACCAAGGTTATTCCTAGGCTCCATACATCAGACCGGACGTCGTATCCAATGGCACTGGAAGGATCTATGCGCTCAGGCTGCAAATGGGAGTTAATTGTACCAGAAATTAATTTATAGCATTCTTGTTTTTGAGATATGTGCACTCACACTAACACCGACTAGGAAAGAAAAAGTAACACAAAGTGCAAAATGGCTGGTTATCAGACGAAACAACATATTTACTGAGCACAACGATGCTCCGCAACTTTTGGACAATCAAATCAGCAGATCCTCTTAGACAGCATCCTCCCATTTTTGTTTGTTGTATTTTTATTAGTTCCGTCTGCATATATATAGATCACACGCGTATGTAGCGCGTCTCCTCATGGTTCTTTAGTGCCCGTGTATGCATGCCTTACTTTCTTTCACAATCAACTAGCCCAAGTTTCTGTCATTCTAATATATTTGCTCTAACAGCTCTGTCAGTCCTCATTCTTGTGCTTGTAGTAAAAGCTGAATATAGCAATAGAATTATCATGCCATTCAAACACTGTTATAAGTGAAAGTGACTATAGCACAATGAACCAACTGCTGCTATTCAATGCACGGTTAAAGAGAAGTGCTCATATCACACTTTCAAAGCTCATCGCGTCAAGCACGCAGTGACACAGGGGCTGAAAATAGTCCTGTGCTTAAATATTGCTGCAAAATTTCTAAACATCAAAATATGGACAATTTATGGAAATATGATATGAAAGGCCATGATAGTGCATCCTCCAAACATGATTAAACTTCAAGCTCATTCAATATGAAACTTGCCATCAGTTCACTGAAGCAACAAAGACAGGAATTATTAGAGCATGGAGCCATTCTTGGCAAAGAGGGGCCCCAACAACCTTCAAAACTTCAATCACAACCCCAACCACCCCTGCCCCGACTCACCCCTCTTTTATTAAAGAGGTACCGACACAAAATTTTGCGGCTGAGATAGCCTGCAGGACTGATTCTCGTGAACATTTGTACTATATCATCTACCAAATCTGAACAGTGAATGTGGCTTCGAAGGTAATTTATGTGAATTTTGAAGTTCGCGCGTGCCCAATCCAGTGCTATACATCGCACCTCGCGACAGTGACATAATACAAAGCGACCTGAAGGGGACCCCAAACCATGCCCCAAACTTCCACGACATCACCACTGCGGCCGAGCTCCAAGATGCCCAGCTAAATCGTGACATCATAGTCGCCATTACGCTTTTGCCGCGCTTGCACCAGCAGGCTACCAGTATTCGACGGCTGCTCACAAGTCCGTGCCCACGGCGAACGCGTGGGAGCCGAAAGTCTTTGCCATCACGTGACGATGATAACGATGATGGCAACGAAATCGCGCTGCACATGCCACATGCAAAAGACCATGCAGGTGGTAGCGTGGAAGTGCGTCACAGTTCTGTGTGCCGTTTCACACGTTAGATGGCATTAGTTGCACATGGCAGCTTGTCGTTCTAAGAGCTCTACCATACTGAAACTGAATGACTTATAAGCCGCCCACAACATATTGCAGCAAAAAGAAAAAAAAAAAGCCACACTAAAATTTTATGTCAGTACCCCTTAAGGTACAAAACATTTGCCGTTTGCAGTTCTATTTTTCTTTATCCTTTTAAAGAAATTTTTCGTGGATGGGCAATGCCCAGTCCCTCAGCAATGCTGCTGCAGATATCATCCAAGTCCCCGTGGAGCCATTACTGGCGAAGAAGTGGCTCAACAACCTTCAAAACTTCCAACACTGGGCATGTTGTAACACAGGCAGACAACGTTCGCTGTCCGCCGGAGGTTCAGCGATGTAGACTGAACACATCCAATCAGATTAGTCGCCGGTGCTATCTATAATGAAACTATTCTACGTAGAATGGAAGCTGGAAATTCAAGACTCGTTCAGCTGAGCCGCTGTGATTTATAGCGAGTCGCATCTTTAAAGTCTTCCAACAAATTATACACTTGACACAGAGAGCTAAATTGTTCTGCAAATGATCCTCAGGACTTGCTTTACCGGCTCAATGCGTTTGTACAAAATCGTCAAAACCGTTTTAGGGTGCCGTTAAGTAAGCTACAAAACATTTGCCATTTGCAGTGCTATCTTCCTTTACATTCTTTTATTAAAGAAATTTTCCCAGAATGTGCCACGCCCAATCCTTCGGCAATGTTGCTGCAGATACGTATGCCACCACCCACCGCCATGTACGGCCGACAGCCAGCATCTCGTGTTTTGGCAATGGAGTCCACCAGCTGGCCGCTGATGCCAAAGTCACAGAGCTTGATGTTGCCTCGCCGGTCCAGCAAAATGTTACTTGGCTTTACATCTGTGTAAACATGTAGACAGCAGATTAGCTTGGACAAAAAAAGAAACAAAAAAAAGGCACGACAAAACACGTGCACAACATATGAAGGGCCTCTAAACAACTTAAAAAAACTTGCAATACAGCCGCACCTGGTTACAGCAGTTGAATAAACAGCAAAATAACTTTCTGGCATTCATTACAAGCATACGTGCAGAGACTGGTAAGGAAAGAAAAAAAAAACGCCCGGCCTGCGTGGAACACACAGCACAGTCACAGTGGAAGCTCGAGCCCATTGCAAACTCTCTCGAAGTAAGCAGAGAATTTTTCTCGCCTATGTAGCAAATATGTGCTTATAGCAAATGTTGAACGTAACGAAAGCATTTTTGCGTCACAATAATTCGACTGCAGGTTCGACTGTTAGATGGTAAAAACTGTCACTTACCTCTGTGGATGATGTTCAGCTTATCCTTGAGGTAATTCAGGGCTTTCACAGTCTGCATTATATAAAAGTGATTATTTAGTTGGAGAGGCTGTCAGCTTAAACACACGGCACATAACCAAACAGAAACATGCCACCAGTGGGCAGCAGGAGTTCCAGAAACAAAATTGGCCACGTTTTTTTAGCTTCCTATTAGCAGAATAAAAACCAGCGAAAGAAGTTGTGCCAAGCACGGGTCACGACACCTACAGCAACTGTGATCTTTCCCAGAATGGCTTCGGGTATGCGCTGGTGCTGTTTTTCGTAGACAAACTTGTAGAACTTATCCAGTGACGTGTCCATTATCTCCATGCAGATCCAGCAATCACCCTGCAATGGATCAAGACTTTCATGGTAGATCTGACAAAAAAAAAGAAGGTGGAAGCGGCTAGCACGATACGATGTGAACTACAAAGAAGAGTTTAGCAGACTTTTGCTTAACTTCCAACGCACTCAGATCTTAGGTAGAGAATGGCATTTGAGAAAGTTATTGCTGCCACGATCAGTTCTCCTTTCCAGTCTCTCCTTGCTAGTGCAGGACCCACATGTGCTGACCGTATGTATATACAGGCTGTTTCACGCTTAGGGGAAAACTCGGAGTGCATTGCGATATGCTTAGAGTTTTCCCCAAGTGTGAAACAGCCTGTACATACATACGTAAGTACATACAGGCAGTGGCGTAAATCCAGAAAAATCACAAGGGGGGACACACCTCGTCATGGTGGCCATCTTTTTTTAATCAAGATAGGTGTTATTTTTACTTATATAAAAATTAGATAATTTTTTGAAATGAAATGAAATAGCGAGCATGGGTGCCCAGCTCATGTAATTGCATTGTTTAATTGACTCTTCTCTGAAACTGGTCTCACACAGCCGAGGGGTATTGAACACAGGACCTGCACACTACAAAATAAACAGGCATTACAGAAAGTTAAATGCACTATACTTAACTGCCAAGCAATTCAAACATATGATGTTCTAAAAATAAATCTCAATTGGGGGGACATTTGCAAACGGTGTCCCTCCCAGGCTGAACACAGGGGGAGCTCAGGACCCCCCTGACCCCCCGGGATTTATGCCAGTGCATACAGGGTGTTTCAGCTAACTTGCACCAAGTGTATTCTTTGAATTACGTGAACCCTAAAGGAAGGCTGAAAAAAAAAATTAAGCAGAGCAGTTGTCTCAGCATATATGCAATAATCCGAAGTTGCTGAATAAGCGTTAGGACATTCCTGTTGAATATTTTTCATTACGGTTGCTATTTTAACCCCTTGAGGGTTTTCGCCGTACATGTACGGCAGAAGCTCCCTGGTACCAAAGGGTTTTTGTCGTACATGTACAGCATAGCTTTTATTTTTAAAACGCGCGCCTTTTTCGATCATTTCTTTTGCTTGGCCTGTGCTGTGACACTTCGGGAATACGTAGAATTTTTTTCATACGCCGATGTCTCTCCGTTGTACTTTTTTTTTTCTTCGCAAAATAGCGTGCAGGCTATCGCTTGCACAACCGAGCACGCCCGCGGAGTGGTTGGTTTCAAACGCGCGCCTTCTTCAATCATTTTTCTTCCTTGGAATGTGCTGCCACGCTTCGGGAATACGTGGAATTTTTTTTAATGCGCCGATGCACCTCCGTGCGCCGATGTCTCTCAGTCTTTTATTTTTTTTTTAATGCGAATGCATTTCTTAGTCGGGGGTTGTCCTGCGTCCCTGGCCGGCGCGTGCACAGGTGTTACCTCTCCGCGCGTGCTCCTCCTCGCCCCTAGCAACAGCTTCGCCGCGCCTAGCAACCGGAGCAGGTGGTGAGCGGCGGAGGGTAAGGGAGAGGAGGAGTGTACCCGGTGAGGGCGCTCGCATCGCGGAGCTCGCTCGGAGAGAGAGCTCGGGCGCTCCTCCTCTCCGCGCTTGGACCTATATATATCATGCAGGGAGCGCGCGCTTTGGTGTCTTGATAGCGATGGAAGTCGGTGAAGTCGAGTCTCTCGCGGCAACGATACCACTAGGACGAAGTGTAACACAATGCAACTCGAGCATTACGCCTCTACGTGCACACTCTAGTCTCTCTTCATTAATTAATCGCACACTCATCGGGTGCACCCAAACGCATTCGCATTTCCTCACGATCCCCTTCGGGGAGGTGCGGCTTTTTTTTGCTTTCCAAAGCGGCGCGGCGGCTTTCAATTGCGCATCAGAATGCACGCACGCGGTCCGGCAGGTTTCGATTTCATCCATCGGGTGGCTTTTGCTTCTTGCGCCCGCAAAGCTGATGGCTGTTTGGTTTCTAATCTCTCAAAGGGTGACCGCTTGTTACTCTCTCGTTTATTGCTCACTGGGGTGCGATTACAACAGTTTCCGTGCGGCGCTAAATTACACAAACGACGCCGCCGTGATTGCGTTTCCTGTTCTGGAGTCTCGGAAAAACTAACTACCGTATTTTCCGGTGTATAAATCGCACCTTTGTATAAGACGCACCTTCTACTTTTTACGACTTTCGAAAGATAAAATGATATATAAGACGCATCTATTTTTAACTCAGTCGACATGATAAAACATGACCCACGCAGAGTAATAATAATATCTGGGGTTTAACGTCCCAAAACCACGATATGATTATGAGAGACGCCGTAGTGGAGGGCTCCGGAAATTTCGACCACCTGGGGTTCTTTAACGTGCACCTAAATCTAAGCACACGAGCCTCAAACATTTTCGCCTCCATCGAAAATGCAGCCGCCGCGGCCGGGATTCGATCCCGCGACCTTCGGGTCAGCAGTCGAGCGCCATAACCACTAGACCACCGTGGCGGGGCAACCCACGCAGAGTACATTGATTGCGAAATGCGTAGTCACGCACGGCACTGAATATCTGTAAGCAGCAGTTTTATTAAGGCGCAGAAAACCACTATTTATTCTACTGGATTTGAAGCCACATCCTCCGGCCGCACTGTCAAAAGTTCCGCCTCGGTTGGCAGCATCGCTGGGTTGCCGTCGTCAGCCTCTGAGTAACTTTTACGCAGCATTGTAAGCACCTTGAAGCACATCGTTGGAACTGCCTGTACTATGGTGGCTACCATACCTTTAGGGCATTACCAGACTTGGCGAGAACACATAAACAACGAACGCGCCGCACGGTTATCACACGATCGTCGGATACCACCCACACAACGCATACAAAACGTAAATGGCGACCGGAAGCCGGAAGCTGCGACTACTGCTGGACTGCAGCGGCGTCTCACACGGAAACTGATGATGATGATAATGAAGTGGTACTTTCGCTTTTGTAATATTGTGATATTGTGGGCGCTACAACGTTACAATGGACCGTTGTGGTGCTCTTTTTTATTTATTGCCTCAGTTCTGTGGGCTTAATTCTTCGTTTAAGAACAAACAATTCAAACAGTACAATGGGGCACGCGACAGTGGTGGCTTTTATTGCGGCCGCAATCTCCGTGGGCGCCGCGCTGCTTGAACAGCAAGTAGCTGACATCTAAGATCGCAGCCGCTTCATTGTTACAACAAAATTAGATATATTTTTACGAATGCTCTCGAGCTCAGTTTATCGTACTCATAAATTAAATATAAACAAATTGGTCTCGCAGAATGACTTTTTGCGTATATAAGACGCACCGTTGTATAAGACGCACCAGCGAAAATCTAGGAAAAAAGGTGCGTCTTATACACCGGAAAATACGGTACGTCTTGTTGGCGATAAGACGAAGGATTACTGTAGCTTTTTTACTCGCTCTGCTTTCGGGATGGGCGTACAACCATAGAGTTTTCTTCCCTGCGCTCACTGACGCAGTTCGCTTACGCTATGGAAGTGCGCGCCGGTTACTCTGCTGCCGGTGAGTCGAGCAGCGATTCTTCCAATGCGGACTATTCCCCAAGTGCCGAATCAGAATCTGATTCATTGGATTTCAGTTTGTCAGACGACGTTTTTTTGACGAGTTTAGACTCCGATGAGGATCAAGGAGCGACATCTGAAAAGCGTGCGCGGCGAGCCATGCTTCAAAGACTATCACACGGTGAAAAGCTTTTAGTGTTAGAGCACGACCATTTTTAACCTGAAAAGTACTCTGGTGCGCTTATTTTTGTATGTCTGGGAGCCAGGCCCATAGCCAGGAATTTTTTTCGTGGGGTGGCCCACTTGCTGAAACCCTCGACTATTTGAGAAAAACGCCTATTTTCACTACCTTTTTTCGGTTAAACACCATGTATCATAAAAATTGCCAGAGAGGGGGGGAGGGCGGGCCCCCCTTCCCTGGCTACGGGCCTGCTGGGAGATGTGTTTAATACAATGCATAATTTTTATTTATAAAAAACTGTTAAAGTTGTTTTTTTAGGATTTTTGCTTGGTTTTACTACGAATAAACCATGTGTATGTAACAACAAAAATGATTTTTTTGTCACTTTACGGTCACGAAAAAAAAAATTTAGACAAAATTTTTCTTAAATAAAATCGCCTGAAGAATTTATTTCAGCAATAAAAAAATTACACATTTTTGGACTGGATTTCATGAAAAAATTCGACCCTCAAAGGGTTAAAGGTTAATTAAGCAATCTTTGTTAATTACCCAGCTTGGCAGATTTGCAGTAATCATAGAATAGATAAAATATTCCGATGTTTTATCAACAAGTGCTACAACATTTGCATTGAAAATTTCTTGCAAGAGTTACTAATTTAGAAGCTACTTAAGCAAATGTTGGTAATTAGCCAGCTTAGTGCATTGGACGTGCTGCATATGGCTCAGAACAATACCGGGCTAATTCGATACATGTAATGCATATGTTTTCTTTTTAATACTAAGCGCAAGTTAGCTGAAACAGCTTATATGTATGTGATGAAAGATCCTTGGGACATGGGGTGATGCTGGAGCCAACGTTTCGACAAGCGGACTTGTCTTCTTCGAGGCTGCAACACTTGTACCCTTGAAGAAAAGTTCACTTGTCGAAACGTTTTCTCCAGCGACACACCCCGTGTCCCAAGGATACATTTTCCCCCAAACCTGTATGTAAGTATGAGAGAGAGAGAGGGGTGGGTATGTGTACGGAATGTATACCTGAATAAAAAAGACGAAGACGCCGACCACAAGAGAATAAAAATGTAATGACGGTATGTATACCTCTATGCATGGCTCAAATTGTGGCTGAGGGGACAAGCACCCCCAAGCCCCCTCTTGACTTTCATTGCAGTTTCATTGCAGCTGATGACATTATAGCATTATTGCAAAGAAGGCAGTGGTGCCAATCTCGTGGCAGCAAACAATGCCACTGTGATGGCAGTATGGCCTCTGAGAGTGATGTGACATACTAACCTTCCCAGGCACACAATCACATAAAAGACTCCCCACTCAAGCAAATTGCATCCTTTCAGGTGCATTTTAAATATGCCAGGGGTGTACTTGATTCCATCAGACCCTAATAGGGCACATTAAAATGAACAACGAGCGACAGTAAACCAGGCTGCCTTACCTCCTTGAAGATGGCCCCATAGAACTGGACAATGTAGGGGCAGTCATTGCTTTTCATCACAACCTCGAGATCCATCAGCAGCTGCTTCTGCTCCTTCTCATCAACCGTGGAACGAATGCGCTGAAACAAACACGTCCACCGACTCAGCCTCCAATGAACCGCAATTACACGAGAACAGAAATGCACCTTGGCCTGCAACGTAATGCGTAGGACACACGAGCCGTGGTCAGTTAGAGCAACGGAATGGTTAACACAAGATGGGAAATGCAGCTGAGGATGGCAGCAAGTTAGATGTGACAAAATTAGGAAGTCTGCAGGGACAAGATGAAACCAGGTCGCACAAGGTAGGGTAAAAATAATGGAGATCACTGGGAGAGGCCTTTGTCTTGCAGTGGACAGAAATTAGGCAGATAATGACGACTGCTAGAGGTAGACAGCATTTTCCAAGTCTAAGCTAAATAACATGCAGCAGATCTCAAGCACTGCAGGAATTACTGTTATCTGAAGAATTTTGCTGGTGGGTATCCAGCCTCTTTTGGGGCTTTGCCAGATACAGTACCAGTGCAGCAAACAGCATGTAAAATAAGTTTGCTTATTCCTCATGAGATGTGGTATCATGCATGGGGAGAATGTACGCACAATGCAGTGAGCAAACGCACGTATGTCAAACATGAAAATGCTTCTCGGGCAGTGCCTGACAGTGAGGGCTAAGGTCATGTTGTGTTGTCAGGATAACAGACCAGAAAGGGTTAAGAGAATGAAAACTGACTTTACATCTTCAACAAAGACGCAAATTGGCAGGCTTTGTGCCCATGAAAAGACTACATAATCTGAAACAAATTGAAGGAGTTAGGAAAGCACGGAGAGGAATTAGGACAGAAGGCTAACATAGAATCACTGCAGCTAAACAGCATCGATGCGCTACAAATGCCTTTAACGAAATTGTTGGGACGGGATATACCATCAAATATGGATGGAATTAAGCCATGAAAAAGTTCACTTCAAGGAGGTGCACCAAGCTGACCTTGACGGCCATTTCCAGCTTGCTTTTCTGGTGGACCATCTTGTTGACGGTGCCGAATGCACCTCGGCCAATCTCACCGAGGTCCATCAGATCATCGGCCGTGAAATCGTACTCCTGCAACGAGGAGGGCAGTGCATGGGCAAAATCAAGACACCATCGGCATGACATTTGTTTAAAAGGACACTAAAGGCAAATATTAAATCAATAAATTAGAGCTGTGCGAATAGCAAAATTTTGGGTGCAAAGCGAATTCGAATATTGAAGTGTGAGTGCAAATCAAATCGAATATTTTTCGAATATTTATAGAATATTTTCCCAATACTTCGAAGCGAAATTGCAGAAAAAAAGTTGGAGAGGATTTCTAAGAATATTCTTATGAGATAGCAACATGAAAGAGGCCGAATTGTATTTATGTACATGATTTGGTGCAACCAAAGTGTTGCCGACAACACTTTACACGTGGTAGGCAAAGATGCCATTTCCTCAGCCTCTCCTCTTCTTTCAACTTCTGTGGAAGCCCAACTGGTGTGGTGGACAAGAATCTGCTCCCTTCAAGTCTGGTGTTCTAAATCTGCCTCAAAGACATCGATATATAATAACTTTAGGTGCGAGGAAACCAGCAAAACTCAAAACACAAGGACGAAGAAGAAGGCACATTCAAGCACATACCATCGCCGGAAAAGAAGGCACTTGTGTTTGAGTTTCGCTGGTTTCCTCGCACCTAAACATGAACCAACCGGCCCAGCTTTTCACGCTTCTGAAATATATAATAACATCTGAAATTTTGAATGCTAAAAAGCTTCGGCGTCCGATTTTTCGGACTTCCTGTCCAAATTTCAGGTCCAAAACATCATTAATTGAGCCCCCACCTCTGCCACATCTTTCATCTCCATGTTGCAACCGGCGTTTTCTTTAGTTAATGCACTTGCGACTGTAGCGGAGCTTGAAAGGCAGCTTTGCCGCAATGCGGGGGCGTGATGAGGTGAAGCATATTGAAAATCTAGGGACCACTTCTAGTAGGATTGATAGGCGCCCGTCCGCTTCTCTTGTGTGCCTTGTCAATTTCGTGCGCTGCGCAAAAATGGATAAGTTCCAACTCGCCCGCCTATCAATCCTACTACAGTTTATTGCTAGTTCTTCGGGCTCTCCTATGTGTAAAAATGTCGATTTCACAGACGCATCTGCCATTCCTCCTGTCATCGCCGTTTGCATCTGCCGTGCATGGACTGCTTCGTGGTATGCCAGGCTTCAGCGCTTGTCCTGTCCTCTTCTCTTGTGTGCCTTGTCAATTTCGTGCGCTGCACAAAGATGGACCACTTCTAATCGGATGTTGACTATCTCTTGGCTACGTTCAACCGTAACGGAGCTTGAAAGGCAGCTTTGCCGCAATACGAGAATGTAATGAGGTGAAGCATACTGAAAATCTGAAGGGGTCACTTTCAATTGGACGTTGACTGTATTTGTCTTTAGGAAGTTCGAATAGTGAAATTCCAGTGCGAATCGAATCGAATAGCAAACACTATTCGAAAAGTATTCGAAATTTCGAATATTCGCACACCCCTACAATAAATACAATTATGAAAATCTCACAGGACTTGCCTTGTGCAAAGAAAATGCTTCATTTAAGAGAAAATCATGTTTGAAGGGTACACATTCCTGTAGTGCAATCCAAATCCCCTTCCAAAAAAAAAAAAAAAAAAAAGAGAGAGAGAGGTGGTGTGACCTGGGCAAGCCACATACAAGAGAGTCTGTTTGCACCTCAACAGCTTGGGTTCATGCGACCTGAGCACATATGACGTCGTTAGTAGAGTGGCGTGTCACTGTCAGCCCTGACTCTGGCAGTAGTAATGCTGGCAAAATAGTGAGAACCACGGAGTGGCATGGCATAGGCTACTGGACCCCCACGATACTTATGCAACACCAGGCAAAACCTTGCCTTTCATTCAAATTGCTTGGCAGTAGTATGACAACATACGTGACACTTCTGCTCAGGTCCATCACCTTAAGCTGTTCAGGTGGAAATATACTATCCCGTCGCATACGCCACCATTGCCTCTTACTGCCCGACGGATGGCGTCATTGTTTCTCACCTAAAATGCAAAAACGCAGCCAGAGTGATGTCACATGGACGCAGCATTTTCTTTTACATGCAGTTAGAGTGAGGTCCGCCATTGAGTAACGCCATCGAAGCACTAGACGTTGACAAAAGCAGGGAAATGAGTGTGTGTGCAGCAAAACTTTTCAACCACACACGTTTCCAGGGAATACACGGTGCTGCGAGCAAGCCCCGACTGGTAGATGCAGTACATTTACAGCACTGTTTGTATGTTTATATGAAAACGTGCCAATTTTTCTAATGCGCCACAGAGTTTCTTTTCTAATATTTGTTTAGGCCAGCACATCGGCTACTGCTTGGATTTATGCACACGTGCGGTGGTAAGTCTTCCTTTCGCTTTGCGGCCAGTTTCAGTTTCTGTGCCCCCCCCCCACTGTGGTTTATAATCTCTCAAATTGTGATCTCTTGATATTAGCTCATTCATTACCCACAGTGGTGCAATTATAGCTGTCTGCAGGTGACTTCTGGTAAATAAAACTGATGCTGCCTTATACAAACAATGTTGCCATGCCCACGTGTTTCCTTTCTTGAGAATCGCAAAGCCTCTCGGTGGTGACAAGATGAAGGGTTGGCGGAAGTTTCTCACTCGTTTAGTTTCTTTCTGGTGGGTACACAACTACACTATTCTCGTGTGCACTCACGTAATGCAGTGACTGCGCTATGGGTGAGCACACTAGTTTCTCTGCAGCAAATGAGTCAAACGGCAATTCCTTTGATTCAGACTACTACCCAAATGTAAAATCAGAATCAGGTTCATCGGATGTCAGCCACTGAGACGTGGAATCACCAACCATGAACTCGGAATCCAACCGAGGACAAACTTCTCAGAACCGTGCACAGCAAGATTCTGACAGGGACAAAGGTGACAGTAATTTGGTATGCAAATTTTCCTAAGCCTGCGAAACATATTTTCAAAGCATATACTGTTTTTATTTCTGATATAAACTTTTTTCTCATTTCTATTATTCACAAATAACCACTGCATCTACACAGACATATGGAAAATATACTTTTTGTCACCTTATGGTCATACCAAAGAGTCACGAGTCATGTCCTAGATTAGTTTTAATCTTGTGATTACTAAAGCACTGTCATTGATAATATTGATGTTTTAGACATTCTTAAGTATGTCATCACTCATCTTCCAGTGGAGCCTAAATTTTTATTTGCCTTCAGTGTCCATTTAATGAAGCAACAATCATAAGCCTAGAAATCCTGACAGACATGTAAACCTTATAATTGAGAAAAATACTAGTTGAAGCAAAAAGTACAAATAACAGTAGGAGGTATTTCATACAAGACGAATGACAAGCTCTCAAGGTTTAGCCCTTTGCAATAAAATCCCAAAAACTGGAAGGTATGTATACACAGTCCGCACCTCTTCAGGAGAGATCTTGAGCTTTCCGGATGAGTGAATTTTCGGTGGTAGCCATACTCGCTCACTACGTGAGAAAATAAATAAAGGTCAGTGTTGCAAGCCCCTCCCCCCAGTTCCAGCAACATGCAATACACATGGAAGCAAGCTTTAAGGGCCCTCAAACCACCGACACGTAAGCATCTGTTTCTGTGAGGCACAATGTTGTTGTAAAGGCTTCATTACCAAGGCAAGCAAAATGCACTTCAATGCAGCTGGAGACGCAAGATCTTCACAAGGCACTGAATTGTAAGCACTGCAAAAAAGCTGTTCACATGCCGACATTTGTCAACCAGTGAACTTGGTAAAGGTGCTGGGCAATGGACATAAGAATAACAGGCAATTTTTAGAATCCCTGGTGTGTAATCCCCCTCACTGCTATTTTCAGCCTGCCAATGTGCACAGCTAGGCACAATAGCGAAATTCAGAATCGTAACCACTTTGACGTGACAAGCGCCATGTCAGATTCTAGGCTTCGGATTCAACATGCAATGGCCATAACTGCTGTGGTCGGATGCACTGTTATAAAAGACAGGAACTCAAGCTAATGGCACCGTAATATGCTTACTTCTACATTTCACTATTCGTGAATGCAGAGTAGAGTTGTTAAATTGCATGTTTATATTTTATTATTACCCTAAAGTTGCTCATTTCAAAAGTCACTGTTACTGACATCATTAGGTCAAATTCCATTAAATTTAGACGGGGCAGCTCGGCCGAAAAAAATGTCATTCGGGAACTTAATGCCTTAACTACTGAATGTCATTCCTTATGCGTGTGTGGCATGTGTACAAAATGCTTTCATAGGAGAACCAAACATTGATAATTAAAAAAAAAAGAAAGGTTATAGCACCAAGCTTACAACCTTCTAACTGTGCACTAGGAACACAGCACTCTGGATTCTTTAAAGCATCTAAAGAAGGCATACAAATGCATTATATTTTAGTATACTTCAAAACATTACTTCCTTCACATATGTTTTGCAAAAAAGGTCTTCATCGTATATACAGGTAGGATTAGAAAAAGATATGTTACACATAAATTTTGCTTTCATTAGATGGCATAGTGAATACAGTTCACAGAGTTGTGTGATTTAAGAATTTGGAAGACTGCGACACTGAAGCTTCCATTATTTGAAGTTATTAATTTTTGTTTAAATTTTGTACAAATTACATATTAGAAGTTAACAAAATAAAATTTTATATGAGCATGCACATTTCAACAAAAATTTAAACTGATACATAGTGAACTAATAGATGTGTGGCATACTTTTCTTCTTCTTCTGGCACGACGCACTTGGGACATAAACTAGTAGTGGGTAGTCGGCTGAGGAAAAAGAAGAAGTAGTTGGAACAATGGCGGAGATACATTAATAAACCGCGCTGTGTTTTCGGAACCGCGTTTCAGAGTGCTATATTTATTGGTGACCCGGACTACGAACGCGACCTTCCATGGAGCAGCGTGAGCATCTCGACGGCCTCAGCCCTAGTACCGCTGCCACTGCACCTGGCCATGTACCCTCTTCCGGTGTTGTTGGAGGTACTACTACTATAATGCTACCACAGCTGTGGCTTGCCGATCCCTCCTTATGGTTCATTCAAGTCGAGAACAAGTTCCGAATTCATCGCATCACGTCAGAAGTTCGCAAGCATGAGATGCTCGTTGAAGCGTTGCCGCCACAGGCAATGGCCGAAATACGCGACATCCTCGTGGGCCCGCCTGGTGACACTCCATATACGACAGTCAAACAGGCTCTTCTTCACCGACTCGTTCCGCCTAAGCATCGGCGCATTCAGCAACTTCTGTGCAACGAAGAGCTCGGGGACCGCCGTCCTACACAGTTTCTACGTCACCTGCAGCATCTACTTGGGGACCAGCCGGACGGCTTGGAAACATCCATACTACGTGAGTTGTTTCTACAGCGTCTTCCACCTACCGTGCGAATGGCTCTTGTCCCAGCTCAGGATAAGACGCTGTCGGAGCTGGCAGAAATGGCCGATGACATGATGGACGTGGCTCCGGCAGTCATAAACGCTGCCCACACCTCTCCGATTTCCGAAGCAGATTCCCTTCGAGAAACGGTAAAAGATCTCGCAGCTGAAGTCGCCAACTTGCGTCTGCAATTGCTGAGCATTCGCAACTTAAATGACCAGCCTCGTCCACACCGATCATCTCTCACGTCGCCTGCTCCGCAACGGCCCCGCCACCAGCCCGAGCACCGCTTTTCACCGCGGAACACATGCTACTATCACCGGCGTTTTCGTGCCGCGGCTCGCAGATGTGTGCCACCCTGCTCATGGCGCATGGGAAACGCTCCGGCCGATCGTCAATAACAGCGGCGGGCGATCAAGGCCAAGCATCAAGCTGCCTCTTCCACATCACCGACAGAACCACAGGTCTTCGCTTGCTGGTGGACACTGGAGCAGAAGTCAGCATAATTCCAGCGTCCAAAACTGACCGGCGTCTCCGCGAGAAGTCAACTCCTTTACAAGCGATCAATTCTTCGGTCATCGCAACTTACGGACAGAAGTCTCTGACCCTTGATCTCGGTCTCAAGAGGAAACTGCAGTGGTTATTTTGGATAGCAGACGTACGCTACGCAATCTTAGGCGCCGATTTCTTAAGGCATTTTCATCTGCTCGTGGATATGAACCGCTGTCGCCTGGTGGATAGCTATACCGGCTTATCGGTCAATGGTTTTCTGTCACGCGCTACGGCCCTAAACCCCACTTTCGTGAAACCGCCTACGTCACCATATACAGCTCTGCTCAACGAGTTTCCGGAGATTACAACGCAGTCTCCAATGGATAAGACCCCCAAGCACACTGTGACCCACTGCATCGTAACCACAGGCCCACCGGTTCACTGCCGCCCTCGCCGACTTGGCCCTGATAAACTTCGCATTGCTCGCAACGAGTTTGAGCATATGTTACAGCTGCAGATCATTCGTCCGTCATCAAGCTCGTGGTCGTCGGCGCTACACATGGTTCCCAAGAAGAACAATGACTGGCGGCCCTGTGGTGATTATCGGGCTCTCAATGCAGTCACCGTTCCAGATCGATACCCGTTACCCAATATTCAGGACTGTACTGCCTTTTTAACCAGCACAACAGTATACTCGAAGATTGATCTCGTGAAAGCTTATCACCAGATCCCCGTTGAGCCTTCTGACATTCCCAAAACTGCAATAATTACCCCATTTGGACTCTATGAGTATTTACGAATGCCCTTCGGTTTGAGAAACGCAGCTCAGACATTTCAGCGTTTTATAGACGAAGTCACAAGAGGCTTGCCGTTTTGTTTCGCCTATATCGACGATCTTCTCGTTGCCAGCAAGGACGCTGAAACGCACAAGGCACATCTACGTGAGCTTTTCACTCGACTGCGTGATTACGACCTTGTCATCAATGTAGAAAAGTGTCAGTTTGGAGTCTCGGAGATAGCATTCCTCGGACATCAGATCACTAAAGATGGCATCACTCCTCTACCTAACAAGGTTCAAGCTATCCTCGAGTACCCGCCTCCCACGTCTATACGTAGTCTGCGACGTTTTCTCGGACTCGTCAATTTTTATCGCCGCTTCATCCCTACATGCTCTACACTGCTGCAGCCTCTGGAAGCACTACTCTCGACTTCGCAAGCCGAGTCAGCCGCACTTCCCTGGGACACGGTCGCGGATCAAGCTTTTTCCGCCGTTAAGACCAAACTCGCCCAGGCCACCCTCCTGCATCACCCTTCACCAACTGCTCCCACTAGCCTCATGGTGGACGCTTCTTCAGAAGCAGTTGGAGCCGCTCTTCATCAATGGATCAATGGTGCATGGGCTCCAATTTCCTTCTTCTCCCGCAAGTTACGCGACACTGAGCGCTGATACAGTACTTTCGGACGGGAGCTCCTCGCGGCCTACCTTGCGGTGAAGCATTTCAGGTACTTCCTCGAAGGGCGACAATTTGCCATTCTCACCGACCACAAGCCACTTGTTTCGGCTTTACGTTCCTGCAGTGCCACGCACACTCCTAGAGAACTTCGGCACCTTGCTTTCATTGCCGAATTCACCACAGACATACGTTATGTAAAAGGCAGCTTTAACAGTGCAGCGGACGCTCTCAGTCGTATTACCATCAATGCCACGACAGGCACCACCGACCTTTCATTGTCTTCGCTCGCGGAGGCACAGGCATTAGACGATGAGCTTCCACGACTCCGATACTCTACTTCCCTCCGACTGGAACAAGTCAACTTTCCCGACGACGACGTTACGCTCTGGTGCGATGTTTCACACAACTGCACTCGTATCTATGTTCCTTCACAGCTGCGTCGTGCTGTTTTTGACACCCTCCACTCCATCTGCCATCCAGGCGTAAGAGCTACGCAACACCTGGTCACTGAACGCTATGTCTGGCCGCGCATACGCGCTAACATTCGTGACTGGGTTCGCACTTGCACAGCGTGTCAGCGTATCAAGGTACAACGGCACACCAAGCCTCCATGGGGAAAATTCCCTCTCCCTGATGCACGTTTCGACACCATTCATTTGGACATTGTCGGGCCTTTACCTCCATGTCGGGGAAATACGTATTTGCTTACGTGTATTGACAGGTACACTAGGTGGCCTGAAGCAGCTCCAATGCCTGACATCACGGCAGAAACAGTTGCTCGTACCTTTCTTGCTACCTGGATTAGCCGTTTCGGTGTACCATCAACGGTGACTACCGATCGAGGCAGACAGTTTGACTCAGCGCTTTTCACCTCTGTCACATCTCTACTGGGTTGTGCGCGTATTCGCACAACTGCGTATCATCCAGCATCAAATGGCTTAGTGGAGAGACTCCACCGTCATCTAAAAGCAGCACTCGCCTCGCAGCCTCACGCCGAAGATTGGGTATCACACCTCCCCATCGTGCTTCTCGGCCTGCGTTCAACACTTCGGCCAGAGCTTGCCTGCTCTGTAGCCGAGATGGTTTATGGCTGCACACTCCGTTTGCCTGGTGACCTCGTCAGCCCCGTTACTATGCAGAGTGTTTCGGATCCATCTTCTTTCGTCCAGCGTCTGCGGGTCTTCATGCAAAACTTGCGCCCATCACCAACTTCAGCTCACACTAAGAACGACGTTTTTCTGCCGGCAAACCTACAGACATCTTCACACGTTTTTGTTCATGTCGATGCGTCTCGCCGTGCTCTTCAGCCTCGCTATGACGGTCCTTTCCCAGTCATCAAGCGTTCTGAACATCATTTTACAATCCTGCGTAATGGGCATGAAGACACAGTCAGCATTGAAAGGATCAAGCCGGCACCCATTCTGACAAGTTCCGTCTGATCATTTTTTTTTCTTCAAGTGCCCACGGCCACTTGTCTGCAGGGGGGGCCTATCTGTGGCATACTTTTCTTCTTCTTCTGGCACGACGCACTTGGGACATAAACTAGTAGTGGGTAGTCGGCTGAGGAAAAAGAAGAAGTAGTTGGAACAATGGCGGAGATACATTAATAAACCGCGCTGTGTTTTCGGAACCGCGTTTCAGAGTGCTATAGATGCTTTGTAAAAAAGGGTCAGTTCCCCAGAATGAATATCCAGTATATCAGAATTGTAAACACACAGGTTGTATAAACACAATAGCAAATCAACAAACATAATGAAACAATAGTATGTTTTGACGAGATGCAGTGCAAAGGTCCTCTTTTTGGCCTTCCTTGCTCATTTCACTTTTTTGTGGCAATCAAGAATATCTGAATTAGGTAAATTGCAGCTCATTTGGTTTTTTTTCTTCCCATAATGGGTCAGTCAATGAGCGTTGGTGTATGTAGCGTGTTCAACATTCCTAAGCTGTGTGAGATGACAAAGTGAAGATACCGTAACTGAAAACCTCTGTGGACTTGTGTGACATCAATATGCATAAAAACGTTGATAGGCGAAGGTTTGCTTGAATTAACTGGCACATCGATTACAACGAGTAGACAGAGGTATTGTTCCTGTTCACGCATGTTTACTAGATTAAAAAGGCTGGAGTGTTCATCGGAACATGCTTATCGAGTTGTCACGATCACACGACGCCTCATTAAGATTAGCGGTAACCTTTGCACTTAGAGGAGTGCACGACTAGATTGGTACGTATAATGACATTACACAACAAGTACGGGGCGCCAAAGGCCTCCCATCAACTTTCGCCCGAAGACTCACGTTCGCACGGGGTAGTTAAATCCCGGTATACTGGACGGCAGCTTGCTGGCATTGCCCAGGTGTTTCTTGGAACCGTTCCCGAAAGTGAGCCTCAGCTGCTCTCTCTGAGAAGAACGACCATGGATATCGCGGGCTGCAACATGACCAGAACACACATCTTTCACTCCTTCGCATTTAACACATTTCGCAAAACCCAACATCGACCCCCGAGGGCGCACGTTGAAAAGTTTAATCTGCTCCCTTCACGATGACCGCTTTGTTTTCCTCAAAGGAAGGTTTGAATTGGAACTGACCATACGAGTGCAAGCCGCGATACTCGACGCGCGAAAAGACGTTACGGCTCTCGACAAAAAATAAAAGTAATACAATGCCAAAAATGTTGGCTCGCTCCATTACAGGGCCGATCACTCGTTTAAAATGTATTTAAGCAATAGCATGCGCCCGTGAAACTCCCGATTCGGTGCAGCTAGCCGTACTCACGGGGATTTATCCGTGGAATCCCGCGTTGCTGATCCGCCATTTTACAACTGACTGCCGCTCTACGCTCCGGATCACGGATGCATCGAGGCTTTTCAGAGCTTCCGACTGCTTGAAGAGACGACGAGGTTCTTCCGCGTTACAGATTAGCTGGCATGATCCCCAGGAGTTAGAGTAGACGTCGGAAGCCCTCACGCGAAGCCATAACGCAGATCACAGTAGGCGAGTACAAACGCACGCACAGACGCACTCTCGCGCACCACCTACGCACGCTGTCCCTAACAAAATGGCCGGAAAGCTCACCGCTTATTTTGTTTTCGTGTTATTGCCCCGTGAAGGTCGGCTCAAAACTCATCAGAGGTGTCCCTCCGTTGACCCGCGCAGCTTTGTGAAAATGTATTTAATGTCGTGATACTTATTAGCTGAAATCGCTCGCACTCGACTGCGTTCCTTCATAAAATGGGGGCAGCGTGTCTGCATTGCTAATAAGCTGCTTGCTTTTGTTTTCATGCCGCACAATACTTTCGACGCGCTACTGTTGTTTTTATACACGACGCTATGTAATTAGAAAAGCATCGGTGTTAATTGTAAATTACGCTATGCATAAAATCGCTGTGGATACGTATCTTTTGCACAAGACCGATCAAAGCGCGAATTCGAGCCGAATTTTCCGCCGCTGTTTGTACGTTTTTGGTGAGCACTCGGGGCTTGAACCTCCGCAAACTGCTCG
This sequence comes from Rhipicephalus sanguineus, assembly GCF_013339695.2. Taxonomy (NCBI): domain Eukaryota; kingdom Metazoa; phylum Arthropoda; class Arachnida; order Ixodida; family Ixodidae; genus Rhipicephalus; species Rhipicephalus sanguineus. The sequence goes on along the minus strand of NC_051182.1, from coordinate 164,172,992 downwards.
AACCTCAAAGAGCGCAATAACGAGCAGCTGTACTTGTACCATCTTGATCGGACAGTTAAATTGGAATTTGCGGACGCGCACTAAAGCCCTCCGACAGCATTCGCCTCCCAGAAGAAAAAAAAATATCTAGGGCCGTCAGCATGTGACGCAAATCTTACTCCAGCTGCGACGTAGCACATTCCCGTTTTTATTCTAGTGTTTGTTTGGAGTTGTTAGATTCTGGACGCTTATCTGTGAAGGGTCTTGACACCCTCCCCCCGAGTTCAGTGTGCGCGTGTGCATGTTCTGTGCACACTGCACCAGACTCGTCAGCAGGTGTGGTGGTTTCCGCCGCTTGTTTCCGGGACTCTCAGCAGCTGCGGTAATGCCGAGCACCGTGGAGAAGTCGTTTCAACCTTACCACATCACCGAGGAGCCAGCGACGATGTCGACCGAATTCAGGATCCGTGCTCGCAACAAATCGTACGAGGGTCTCACGAAAGGTGAGATCTCGTGCGTGTTGCCGGCGGCTGCTACATGTCGCCGGGGTTCATGCGGCACGCTACCGGCTGTGTGCCTACTGATTTAATGTAGCTGAAAGTTCGGGCCAACAAATCGAGTGCCTGCCGCATCAGCCTACGATTTCGACAGCGTTCGTTTTGGTGTTGTGAAACGAGTGTCACACGATCCACTTTCGATCTTGATCGGTCCGGATTGGGATCGAGTTTCTTGATCGTGATTGGCTTACTTACCCAAACTGCTGAAAGGAGCCAATCGCGGTCGAGAAATTCGATCCCGATCGGGCTCTTTCACGATTGAAAGTGCACATATTGTGACACCGGCATCATGAACTGGACTGGAGTTGTTCCGGATGCTTGCAGGCGAAAAGGGCTCTCTATAGTTTCTTCAGTCGCGGCGCCGTTTTATTTTCGTCTTGCGATGCTTATGACCGTCTAAAGTTTGTGAAAGTGTTTTGTGCAGTCTGTGGTGCTTACCATTTGACAGAGTATTTGAAGCATCAGGTGAAAACGGGCAGCTCTTGTCGGAAAGGCGTTTGTTTTGTGCTCCGTCCGCGGCATTGCGGACTTCTAATTCAGCCGTTAGCGAATAAACTCATGTATAGGGGACGACGATCTTACGCCGAGTGGATAAAAAATAAATTAAGGAAAATGGAAGGCGTGCCAGAAGGAAATTTCTGATATAAAAATAGAATCTGTGGGTCAGAGGGACTTGACCGATGAGGCTGTAATCGAAACTAGTTCTACGAAGTTCCACAAGGTAATATGTTGGGCGAGTTGGTTTCTAACTTCCATATTTTCAACTGATATTTTATTGAAACCAGCGAGTCCTTTATACCGCTGGTGGCGAGGAGAAACGGGCAAGAAATATGCGCAGAAGGGACATTTAGTGCCGGCAGAAAACAGACATGCGTCAAATTTCACAGTCAAGATATTTGATTTCTTTTTGGGACAATGCTACAGAGGGTGCGCTTATACACATATCTTGCCACTTCCCTATCACATGTGCTGCCTTTATTTCTCTTGTTAGAGCATCATGATGCTTGCCTATTACTTTGCAATCTCTGTACATTGGTTCACAAGGTTCGCTGTCATTTTCATCAGATCGACAATCTCTGCAGTGTTTGGCCATGTGACCACAAGTGGCTACGCGTGCGACATTGTCATGGTGCTCTTTTAGTCTTTGGTTTATGCATCGTCCGGTTTGTTCCACGTACTCTTTCCCACACGATAATGGCAGGGAATAAATTCCACCTTTCTTGCACTCAACAAACTGCTTGACATGCCTGACTGTACATCCACGGGATTCTCCATTCCTACGGTTAACCTTTTTGCACATGCCGCTCCGTGTGTCTTGTGTTCCTTACTGTGGTGTCGTCTTGCGCTGTAAAATATGGTAGTTCTACGAAGCCGAGGTAAAGCTTCAAACGAATAAATAAATAAATAAAAACTACTACACTCCTTCAGCTTCGGTAAGCAAGAAATCTTATACCAGAAAATCTCTGAATGTTTGCTGCTCGAAGTGACTTGCTTCTGTTGCCTCTGCAAAGAACACCTACATATACAGCAGTAACTCATTGTTGTGTAACGTAGGATCTCTCTTGTTAAAATCAGAGAAAAAAAAAGCTTTCTGAATTAAGCTGTAGTTGCAATTCTTTACCAAATTTAATTCCTTCAACAGTGTAAAAATAAGATTTGTGTTTTAAACTTATCAGTGATTGTAATTGTGTTTCTCTTGCTTGCTTGCCTACTTAGATGATCTCTGGTGTGTTGGAAAATTCATGAATGAAAGCACATTTAGGCAAGGCCTTCGTATGTGTCTAGTGCTCATGCACCATATGTGAAAAAGACATGAGTCTTTACACATTTGACTGAAGCATACTGTACAGGACCTGAGAATGTCACCTTCATTTTTAAAACATTTTTATGCTAATTTAGAGCTGTCCAAATATTTTATTACAGGTAACTCATACTGACATCATCTTAGCTGCCATGTTGGAGGACCAGCATTGTTGGAAAGTTGTACCTATTATGGTCAGGTTTTGCTGTAAGTTCTCGTGCAGATGTCTTGCATCGTGTGCAAGGCATCTATAAGTTACTTCAGCTAGTGCATTATAAAAAGTTAGACTGTAATAGCAGCACCTTTAGGGGGCAAAAACTGCACGTGCCAATAACACGGGACTAGTTAGAATGAGAAAGACAGAGCAGCAGTGCAAGTGGTGGCAGGTCGAGCATAGCCAGCCAACCTTGATTTCGTTGCCCTAGCATGGGGCACGAGACCAGCAAGAGGCGTAAGCTAGGCGTGCCTAGGATATCCCCAAAGAACATGCCAGGCCGAAGAACCCCAACACTTACGCACAATAAAATAATTTCTGAAACATTGTATGCCCAGTGCACAAAAATTGAATAGCATCCAAATGCTTGTGTGTAACCTGCATTCACGAAGTGAAACGTCACTGTAATTTTTTTTCATCCTTTTTCTTCAAAAGGTTCATCAAAGTGCAGTGAAATCTTTGCAAGTAAATTATTGTTTGCCTATATGACTGCTTTGCCTGTCTCCATTGTGTGACTACAAAAATATTTTCTTCTCACACCATTTTTCTCCTTTTTATGTGCCTTCAACCAGTGAGTGGGCCTTCATCTTTTACTTGCACTGTTAATTTCTTACTATGTGGCATCGTTGCTGCATGATATCTGCCCTCCCTCCTTGTAAAACAGGAATGCTTCCAAGAAGCAAATGCATATCTTGTTGTTTTGCGAGCAAACAAAATGTGAGGAGGAATAAAATTTCAAGGCTAGCTTGAAAGGCCACCAAGAGATCTCTTTGATGAGCATCACGTGAAGTGGCTGTAGTAATTCAAGGGAAGTGCAAGATTTGTTGGGAGGGGGGGGGTTCTGAGAGTGTCACTGTGCTCATGGTTAACTGTGAGCCATCTACTTCTTTTTCTTCTCAGTCACTGTATTGATCCTTGCCCTCCACCCCCGAAAGCATTCTACATCTCACCTGGTTTTGCACTGCCTCCAGGATCGGCACACCATTGACCATGTGATGATTTCGTGCGATGGCATCATCATGTCACATCATTTAAGATGTGGTGATGTCACACCATGCAGCAGGACAGACAACTGGTGGTCAGTTAGAGCGATGGACTGGATACCAAGGGAAGGGAAAAGAAGCCGAGGATGGAAATGAATTGCATGCAGTAACAAAATTAAGGAGTTCACAGAGACAAGATGAAATCGGCTCACACTAGGTAGGGTAAATAAATTGGAGATAACTGGGAGAGAACTTTGTGTTGCAGCGGGCATGATAAGCCGATGATGATGGTGATAAGGATAGCATTTGTTGTTGTGGTGGTGGTGATTGAGAATGGAGTGTTATGATGGATTTCGTGCAGTAGTTAGGGAAAAAATTAGACCAAGGATTTCAACTTTGTATAAGGGCCACACCCCATCAAAGGAAAAAAAGCTTGGCCCTGACAAATGTCTGTATGGTACTGTAGTAACTATAAATGACGTTATGATTGGTCTGTCCGTCCTTTTTTGCTTCTACAGACACCGAGGGTCAGTGGAAAGGGCCGTTCTTCTTCATTCAAGCAGCGGACACACAGTTTGGCATGATAGAGTCGTATTTGGAGAAGAAGCCCTGCCCCCGGTGGGACAAGGAGATAGCACTTACCGAGAAAGCCGTCGAGGCTGTCAATCGGATGGAGCCAAAGCCACGGTTCTTCGTTGTCTGCGGAGACCTTGTGGACGCCATGCCTGGTGAGAGCAGATAGCAAGATTCATTGGGAAATTTGGGCATGTAATGCAGCAAGCACACTAATGACAGGCTCGATTGAACAGTTTAACTGCACAAAGGGAACAGGACATGGTTTGACATTACGCGCAACACTTTGGTCCCATACGCTTAGTGCTGCAAATTTATACAGTAGAACCCCGCTGTTACGTTCCTCACTGCTGCGTTTTCCCGGCTGTTACGTCGTTTTCCGCCGGTCCCGGCATAGCTCCCATAGGATACAATGTATTGGGAACCCCGCTGTTACGTCGTAACTATCGGACCGTTCCCGTATGATACGTCGCGAAGTGCGCCCGGAGCCGACCGAGTGACAACCAAAGAGAGCGGCCATGGTGCATTTTCACGCAGCTTGGCCTCGTTTGACCGTAATATTAGCCGCATGAGAGGCGCAAGCAACAGAATCTTTCAATTGATGCAAACAAAAGCATGGCCTTCGAGATTCAAATTGCAAAGATAGCGTCTATGACGTAACTGCTCGCGAAAGCAAGGCCTTCGAGATTGGCATTTACTATTGACAAAAGCATAGCCTCTGAGATTTGCATTGCACAAACATGGCGTGTATGACGTAATTGCTTGCAAAAGCAAGGCCTTCGAGATTGGCATTCACTTCTGCCATCGCGTTGGCGTAGACTCATCATCATCGTTATTTGTCGGAGAACGGGAGGAGTTCGAGCTGGTTGGAGCTCGCATGGTCGTGCGTGCGGTTCGCGGTCGGACTCGCCGCGCCGGTCGTGATTGCGTGTGCTTAGTTCTTTCATGCCTACAGCTGTTGGTGTTAAAAAAATCACATACGTTCATTACATTTCTGTGGATAAGGCCGTCACAATGTCTGATAAAGAATTCGACTTCTTGAAAGGCACGTGCAACAATCCGTCTACAAATGTGTGAAAAAAAAAAAAAAAAAAAAAAAAAAGGTTTTTGCTTCTTATCATGACGTAGCGCTGAATAGGTTTTCTTTAGTTTTTTTCCGTGTGTTCCTGGGTCCACCGGTGGAGGGCGTTTGTTATACGTGAAGATAAAAGTACAGTTCGTTGTTCAAAATAAATCAGTTGTGAGTTTGCGCCTGTGTTGTCTGCCTCTTTTTTCCTTGTGTCCGTGTACGTTTTGCGCAAAAGAAGTCATGAACGAATACCAACTCGCCCAACTTTCAGTACTGCCGTCCTAAGCTCCGCGTTTCTATCCATCGACTAGATCGCGGCTGAGCGCGCCAATTTTCGTGCTGCTCGTAAGAATTGAAATAAAATTCTGTACCACTAAATATTTTGCCGTTTTTCCTGTTTTTCGGCTCTTACGTTTCCCGTCTCTTACGTTTATTTCCTACGGTCCCTTCAAAAACGTATCAGCGGGGTTCTACTGGTTCTATCAATGGTTAGGAATATCTCTGGTTCTATCAATGGTTAGGAATGGAAGTCTATCAATGGTTAGGAATAACTATGGAACTAAAAACTGATCTAGTTGGCACTCTCTCATCTTTTGGTTGGTGCAGCGCTTACACAGACAAGGATAAGGTTTACAAAATGCAGTGCATGTCCTACGCATTTATTTAAATTTTGTCCACATCATTGTGAGTGCTGCACCAACCAAAAGATGAATAACCTTAGATCCCATTCATGAGGTCATGCACTCAGTATGAACACATGGAATTCGCATCATGTCTAGCCATTGGTTGCCTTAAGATTCACTGTGCCACCTTCACGGCAGCTCATGTCATGGTTACGTTGGGTGCATTCTCAGAGAATTGAATGCAAAAATGTTCCTTACTTAGATGCAAGTGTCGTTAAAGAATTCTCAGTGGTTGAAATGATTCTCATAATTCGTTGAGCAGTTTGAGGATTTTTAACCACCTTTGGACGCTACATGCACAATTGTGCTTGCAAATGTAGTGTATAAAAAATAAAAACAGTTCCAATGAATGATGACATTTAAAGCATATCGGATACATCGCAAAACCCTTCCAATTTATCCATGCTGCAAGTTTTATTAGCGAAACAACTTCGAAGGTAGGCTGGAAAGGTGCGATTGCTTGCTCTGGGCATCAGCAAGTCACCATGTGATTTTTTCACATCATTAATTATTTTAAGAGTGTTTTACATAAATCAGGTTGCTAGACACAAAATGGTTGTCATATACAGTTGAACCTCAATATGAGGAAATGCAATAAAAGTTCTGTAAACTGATAAAATGCCTCAGGCTGGCTGACATTTCCATAGGTGGATGTATCTTTGTCAAACGTCATCCTCGGTGGATTAGTTGGTTGACGTCACGTGGTGTCACTGCAGGTACTTGTCATCTGCAAACAAAGAAACTTCTTTTTTTTTTGCAACTTTCTTCTTTTTCAAAAGGTGGTGAAAACTGTCCAGAACTGAAATATATGGACAATCAAATCAGATGAAAATGAAATTTTATTGACCACCATGAAGATGTCAAGGGGCACAGACAAAAAGTCTATGCAAAGGCACGCAAGATTGCATTATAATATAGGCACAACAGTTGTCATAAACCAACGGAATCTATACTCAAACTAATCAGCACTTATACGTGCACAGTCAAACTTCACTTGAACGAACTTGAAGGGACCTCAGGAAAAATTTTGTTAAAGTGAAAGTTTGCTAAACTGAAACAGCTATGTTATAGCATGGTATCATAAGGTTAGGAAACATCAGGTGTTTCCTTCAACCCATAATCTTCAACCCATTTATTTGTCATGCTGCTCATTTGCATGCGAATTTATGCCTATTGAGGATCTCGTGAAGAATGCAGTAATCTTCTGCTGCACTTGTGCGCTTAAGACTGCAGTGGTCACGAGTTAAATTGTCCAAGCTCTTATGAACCTTCTCCGGCACAACACTCTGCTGTGCAGAAAAGGACTTCAGTATCTCCAAGTGCATCAGTGCTTCTACGCAAAATATTCAGTCTTTCATTCAGAGACATGCGCTTCCCTTTGGCACTCATAATTACCATCACGCAGTTTTAGGTCTGAGGCTACAGCTGTCGCGGCCACTATCGTGGCCTCCACCATTACCTCCGGTGGCACACCGTTGGCAGAGCTGATCGTGAAGGCCATGGTAAAACTATGCTACAAAAAAAGCAGTTGTACTTATGAAGGGATCAACATGACCTTGGAGACATTGGATGGTGTCACGGAATATATTCGTAGAACTGAAACATTGTGCATGCACAGAGTTTTGTTAAACTGAAGTGAGTTAGCATAGGGCTTAATGGCGCTTCCGTGGGGGATTTAAAAAAGTTCTCACAACTGAATAGTTTGTTTAAAGGGACCCTGAAACGGTTTTTTGAAGTTTTGTCAGCGTTTAGGCAAGAGCATCCCCAAATCATTCGCACCAGAAATTAAGTGATGCACCGTGTACCACGGCCGCTATGCACAATTATGTCTATACCCTCCTCCTCACCACTGCCTTGCACCCTCAACTTACAGACATGCTGGCATCGCTGGCGATCGCAGCGCTCTCATGAGTGCACTCGACGGTTTGAGCTTCGCCCAGTCATGGCCTCCAATACTGTGCGCCGACAGGTTGTGCGCAATCTCGGAGGCCCAGTGTGCCTGGCAGCACGCCATCCGGCACCAAAGACGAAGCTCGCGAAGTGGTTGATATCTGCTCCGACAGGTGCTGCCACACTACCAGCCGACCTTATTTTATTCTCCTGTACGGCGACAACCTGCAAGGGCATGCGGACAAACAAAAAGAATTCGAGAACGATCACCGATAAGTGTAAACTCGGGCAGTGTGGTTGTGTCTTCCGGGGTGAAGTTACAGCCGCAGACACGTGGATCGTGGCATTGAACGGATAGCGAGAGCGCGACGCTCATTGCAGCGACGAGCTGAAGGGATCCCGCTCGCCAGATGCCTCACGAGCATTGCACGATGTCGCAGCTTTACAAGTCACCAATTGTTAGATATGTGGTACACAACATGGCTAGGGCAATTCATTGTGTCCAAGAAAAGAAACCCCGAGATAAACACTATCGCTCAGCTCACGTGAACGCGGAGCACATTGTAACACAGGCAGACGACGCTCGCTGCCCACAGGAGGTTCAGTGACGAGGACTGGACATATCCAATCAGTCAGCCGCCTGCGTGACGTTGCGCTTCCAAGATGACGCGCACTGGAAGTGGGCGGTTTGAGAGCGCGTTTGGCTGAGCCGCTGTGATCGGTGGCGATTCGCAGCTTTAAAGCCTTGCAATAAATTACACAGTTTACACACAGTGCTTAAATCAGTCTGTAAATGATCCTTAGGACTTGCTCTACCGGCCCAATGTGTTCATACAAAATCGTCAAAACCGTTTCAGGGTCCCTTTAACTGACATTCGTTCAAGTGATATTTTACTGTATATGTATACAGATATATACATCATAAAATGACAGAGAGCTGAGCTAGTTGGTAAGTACATATTCATTCTAAAAGACTGTTTGTGCAAACACGGACACAAGAAGGAAGACGCAAGGAAGTCAAGAAGAAAGTCAAGGTCTCTTGACTTCCTTCTTGTGTTCATGTATGCACACCCTGTCTTTTAGAATGTATACATCAGAGATGCACACTCTGTACATGGAAGACGTTTACATTTGAAAACAAGGGGGAGGGGCATGCAAATAACCAGTCATAATCATGATTTTTTTAACACTTAGTACACCGAAAGATAACTACACTGCAAATCAATGTGTGAGAAAAATGCAGGGGCACCTGTGGATATTCCTCTGCTGGCATTGTTCCAGGGGACGAACTGAAGCCAGAACAGGAGGCGGACTTCAAGCGTGTCTTCTCCAAAATGAGCAGTGAGGTGCCACTGGTGTGCGTCTGCGGCAACCACGACATTGGCAACCAGCCCACACCTGCCAGTGTTTGCGCCTACAGGAACAGCTTTGGCGACGACTACTTTACCTTCTGGTGTGGGGGCGTTATGTGCATTGTCATCAACTCGCAGTTCTACGAGGATGCATCACTGGTGAGTACTTTCCATAAAATTTATTCACCTCTAAATAGGATTAGCAGATTGCAAATGAGTTCTGCAGAATCCCGTAAGGTGGCGCAAGGTTAATTAAAAAGATTATTGACAACCACCCGTTTGTGGCTCTGAAAGGAAAGCTATTAGTTGAAGAAAAAATCGTCCTGCTTTGGGGATTTCACCTGTGACCAACTCCTTTCCGGGGCAGTTGCTTTACCAGTCCAGCTAAGCAGGATGCTGAAATTGGTAGTGCGAGGGCGAATCAGTCGACAACTTGAAGCACATGGACACACAATATTGCAAATGAGGATTTCCTTGTGGCTTCGTGCCACAAACGGGCGGTTTTCAATTATCCCTTTTGTAGCATTAGTAGATGTTTCCATTCACAATATAGGTCAATGGCATATCTCGTTGCATTTCTGCATATCACACACATGTGCCCATCAATAACGTGCAAGGAAATGAACAACGCTCACATTACTCAGCATTTCGAACTGTACCTTTGTCCTTGAGAGGATGTTCGCCTATGTGGCAGTCGTACGTCTGCAGATTGGGCTTGTTGGTCTACCATTAACGTCATTGCAATATAATAGTGCACAAAGCATTGCATTCTGTGGACCCAGAAATGTTGACAATGCATGTGATAATGCATGCCATCAAGCGTGCAGGCATGATTATGAAGGACACCGTAGTGGAGGGCTTTGGAAATTTCAGCCACCCGGGGTTCTTTAACATGCACCTAGATCTAAATACACTGGCCTCTGGCATTTCACCTCCATCGACGTGGGCCTGCCGCAGACAGGATCAAACCTGCACCTTTCGGGTCCACAGCTGAGCACCGTAACCACTGTACAACTGCAGCAGCCACACATGATGTCCAATTTAAAATTTCTCAATCTTGAACCTCCTGCTTAGATTGATAAGCTGATACAGTGCAGACCACTTATAACGTAGCCGCTTTTAGCGCGGGACTGGTTATAACGTGGGTTTTTTTTTACCACCAATATGTCGCCCATAGAACTCATTGTATAGGCCAACCGTTTATTGTGTAGGTGCGCGAAGGAGAACACCGGTTATAGCGTGGACTTTTTAGGCGGACAATCATAAAATCGGCGAACGGAGCACGGCTTTCCAGCGCGCTGGCACGTTGGGAGTGGAAGCGGGAGTGCACACATGGAGCGGGGAGCTATTTTGTAAGCGTTCTGTCAAAGAACGGAGGTGGTCCGTTCTGTCAAGCCGCACGCGATTGGTGGAGGCTCGTTTGATGGTCAAGACGTGAAAATAGCCACAGAATGGCCATAGAACAAACGGAGGCCCTGCTCTGTCGATAGAACGGATACAAAACGGTCTCCGGACGACTTAGATTGGATCGAAACTTAAGTGCTGGGGCCGGAGAATCAAATTTCGATCCAATCCAAGTCGTTCGGAGACCGTTTTGTATCCGTTCTATCGACAGAGCAGGGCCTCCATTCGTTCTATGGCCGTTCTGTGGCTATTCTCACATCTTGACCGTCAAACGAGCCTCCACTGTTTGTACTGAAGGAAAGAAGATTACTTTTAAGGGCTCGTTTTCTTTGTTAGGCGCAATATTAATGAGAACTAACAGACAATAATGCCAAGGAAAGTATAGGGGGTGTTATTTGTAATAATTGGGATATAAATGTGAAGAAAGTAAAGTGGACGAAAAGATAACCTGCCACCGGCAGGGACTGAACCTGCGACCTTCGAATAACGCGTCCGATGCTCTACCATTGAGCTACGGTGGTGGTCATCCCCCCGTCCACTTTATAGGGTATATATATGCATTTAAACCGAGGAGTGTTAGTCGGCGCTGACTAACACTCCTCAGTTTAAATGCACATATATACCCATAAAGTGGACGGGGGGATGACCGCCGCCGTAGCTCAGTGGTAGAGCATCGGATGCGTTATTCGAAGGTCGCAGGTTTGGTCCCTGCCGGTGGCAGGTTATCTTTTCGTCCACTTTACTTTCTTCACATTTATATCCCAATTATTACAAATAACACCCCCTATACTTTCCTTGGCATTATTGTCTGTTAGTTCTCATTAATATTGCACCGTTTGTACTGTGGCTTTTCTCACGTCTTGACTGTCAAACGAGCTGATGATGCCGGACTTGAGAACTTTGTTTCCGTGCTGTGTTGTGATTGTGTTGAATGTGTCTGTGAATGAAAAGTGTAATAAATTTCCTTTGAAAGGTGGGTTGCCCTTTTGGCATAGGCAAAGGCTGAAAAAAGGATGCTTTGGCTATAATGTGGTACCACTTATAGCGTGGGTTTTCACAACTCCCGTGACTTACGTTATAAGCGGTCTACACTGTATTCTGTATGGCACAAAATCACCTTGACAGGCTAGGCCCCTAAACCACCTGCGATACTTTATTTAACATTTCAAGTGAATGCGTGCATTGAGTTTAAAATGCCGCAACAATCAACAGTGTCAAACACGGCAGCGCTATGCATCGTGGGTGTGCCACATACTAATAAAAAATGCAATCCTGTGCCCCTTTCAGTATCCCCAGCGTTGGTTGCGTGGTCACCAGTAGAATGTGGCCATGTCAGCAGCAGAAAGAACCTGTTTGTCTGCCGGCAGGTACGCGTGCTCCCTGCTTATCCTTCTTGCACGGCGAGGACAAACACTCAGCCAGGAGGACAGATGAGCCAACGAACAGAGCATAGCGAAGGAAAGAGCGAAACGAGTGAGGGCCTCGTTTCAATCACCAAACCCGCGCGTAACTCTGCTGTTATGGCACCATTTCGAAAAATTGTCGCGGGCACGTGTTCGTTGTAGACTCGTGCACAACTGCAACACCACAACTAAATTTCGACCTGTGTGTGGTTTAGGGACCCTTTAACCAATAAAGAACCCGCCACGGTGGTCTATTGGATATGGTGCTCAACTTCTGGCGTGAAGGTCGTGGGATCAAATCCCGGCCGCGGTGGCCGCATTTTTGATGGAGGCTAAAGTGCAAGAGGCCCATGTACTTAAATTTAGGTGTATCTTAAAGAGCCCCATATGGTCATATTTGCACTGTGCAAATATGTCGATTGAAAATCACCAACTAGCCCAAGCTACCATTCTATCAAGACCCATATGTTCAAAATTTCCGGAGCCCTCCACTATGGCGTCCCTCATAATCATATTGTGGTTTTGGGACATAAAACCCCAACAATTATATTGAGCAATAAAGATAATATTATGGTGCAAGCAGAAAATCGACTTCTGGTAAGTTCAACTCTAGAACTCAACATACCTTGTCATCATGTTCGATGTATGCCAATGGATTCATATTAAGAAGACTGGGCGTGCAAACACGGACACAAGAGAGCAATCAAGACACCACAAGCGCATCTAACAACTGGTGTTTTGACTTCTCTCTTGTGTCCCTGTTTGCATGCCCAGTCTTTTTAAAGTGAATGGCCTAGCAACTAGCTCTGCTCTCTGTTATTCTAATGCCAGTGGATGTTGTAAATATGCGGTGCAGGTGCAGGAGCTGGCGCAGGAGCAGGACGTGTGGCTGGACGAGCAGCTGGTGGAAGCGCAGCGGACGGGTGCCAAGCATGTGGTGGTCTTCCAGCACATCCCCTGGTTCCTGCGCAACCCTCAGGAGGACAAGGTGTACTTCAACTTTGACCCTGAACTGAGGCTAAGGATGCTCGACAAGTTCCACAAGGCTGGTAGGAAGCCATCACTCATTCAAGGGCTCTTGTTGTTGTGGTATTGCGTGTGTGGGAGAAGGAGGGAGGTCACCACACAGAGGAAGTGTTAGTATTTACAGCAGAAGGGCTTGTTGTTGGGCCAGTTGATGTTTGCTGATCATCGTAGACAGAATTCAAGACTCGGAGAGGCAAATAGCGTCTCTGTGTCTTTGTGTCACTGTATTTATGTCTTCACGCTACATATGATGTTGCACCCAGTGACAACTTTCTAGTATGACAGCACAGCCAAAGCTACGTGCTCAGAGCTTCAGCACGTGTGACTACATCGAGTAGCCCATTTAACTCTTTCGTTACCACGCCTATTCAAATCGATCACCGGTGATCGATGCCTTGAGCCATCGATTTTGGCATGTTGAATTTGTTTCTCATGCACCTAGCACCTCCTACTAGTTAGTCCAGCCACTGAACTTTCAGAGTGAGTTTGAATTTGCCCATCTTGGCAACATCGTGATTTTTGACAGACCTTTGCGCGAACCAATGTGCGTGCGTTGTTGGGAAAATGTGCTTGGCTGACAAACTTCAGAGAAATGCTTCAGTGACATGAAAGTTCTGTAATCAAAAGAACTTTTGCAAGTCAAATATCAAATTATGGTGTCAGCATCGCAATCTCACAGCGTTGAGCGATAATAACTGCCCGAAATTTATGCCAGCTATTCACTAGAGAGCTGTTCTTTGGAGTCGAGGAAGATTTGTTCTATCAAAAATTGTTTCTTAAGGTCCGCCACATGTATAATGTGTGGACGTGGCCTTTTCAGCCAGTTTTCAGCAGCTTCGGTTTCGCTTCTATTGTTATATCAGACACAGGGCTGCATCCCATGTCGCTAGTCGCTCCAATGGCGGCAGCGTCACGCGCGCTGTGGGGTCTGAGCGACAAAACCGCCGCCGCTTTCGGAACACACGAACACAGTTCACGCGGTCGTGCAACAAAACGTGGAGGTTTATTAAACATTTCTTTACATATGGCGAGCTCGCCGGCCGAATTATTAACACGTAACACGCTAAACTTATACGCTGACAATGAATACTGGGGAAAACAACACGCACACTCAAGACAATATAAGACATACAATACACCATAACATAAGACAACATAAAACATAATACAATACAAATGCAGCACCGCAGATGCACGACTCACCGCGAGGGCCCGAGGGAAGCGAGCCGCGGTACCGTCCCCTGGACCCACCGCGAGGAGACGTCCATCCGCGCGCGCTCCCACACCCTAAAAAAGAGACTACCTGCCGTTTCTATGCGCCGGCCTAAATTCTCCATGGCGGCGATGCTGGTGCCACCGCACTAAACTCGGGTTACGGCCAGCGCATCCCTGACCTTGCACGAACGTCTCCACTTACTCCAAAGCACGTGCGTTCCAAACACAGTGGCCGCGCCCAAGTTACGGCAGTCGCCTTTACAGGGGTGATATAGCACCCCCACAGCGCATGGGTGCGCGCCTGCACCACGAGAAACGCGCACCACTCAAAACTATCTTGTAACAGCACCTCAGCTTCAAGCTCTGATGGCGACGATGTTTTGTGTCAGCCTGGGACATCCGCAGCTGTTCAGGGGTTGGTTTCGTTTACAGCCTCAAGTGGTCTCCTCCGCTGCGCGTGCGTAGCCGCTGACCTTTGTGCACAATCTTAGGGCTACTCTGGTTACATGCGAGGTCCACACGTCGCTGGAGCGTGATGTGCTGGCGCCGGCCGCCAGCACAAGGCCACCAGATCAGATCTCGGCCCCGCATTATAGAGCTGCGCGAGATGTTTTAAGACTGCGCATTATTTAGTTCTTTTTCTTTCAATACTATCTGCAGAAATACGAATAACTATGCTTCGGATGCATATTTTGAAACGCCAACATATACAGAGGGAGGTGGCTCATGGAAAGAGGTGACGCCAGACGAACTGGTGAAGTTCATTGCACATCTGATTTATATAGATGCTGTTCACATCGTGGGCATCCATCTATTTGGAACACCAGGAGACTATTCCCATGAAAAAACTGAAATTTTATGCAAAAAGTGCACGGGTGCACCTTCTCTCACGAAAACCAGGAAATGCTTCACCGCATTGCACGAGCAGTGAAGCAGTACCTCGGGTCAGATTTTTTTGTATATTTTAATAGAAAAATTGTCTAGAACATTTTTTTTTTTATACTAGTCCTGGGTCATTTATCTTTAAAATTAGAGCTGTGCAAATAGCAAAATTTTGGGTGCGAAGCGAATTCGAATATTGAAGTGTGGGTGCGAATCGAATAGAATATTTCTCGAATATTTCTCGAATATTTCTCGAATATTTTTCAAATACTTCGAAGTGAAATTGCAGAAAAAAAAGTTAGAGAGGATTCCTAAGCATATTCTTATGAGATAGCAACATGAAAGTGTTTCTTTTCGCTAGGTTGATGAAGCACTGGCGGGGTGGTGTTTTATAGTTGTCTTATCAAGAATGAGGCAATGTAGAGGCCGAATTCTATTTATGTACATGATTTGGCGCAACCAAACTGTTACCGACAACACTTTACATGTGATAGGCAAAGATGTCATTTCCTCAGCCTCTCCTCCTCTTTCAACTTCTGTGGAAGCCCAACTGATGTGGCAGACAAGGGTGTGCTCCCTTCAAGTCCGGAGTTCCAGATCTGCCTCGTAGACGTTGATATATAAGAACATCTGAAATTTTGGATGGTAAAATCTTCGGCGTCCGATTTTTCGGACTTCCTGCCCAAATTTCAGGCCCAAAACAGCATTAATTGAGCCCCCAACTCTGCCAGATCTTTCATCTCCATGTTGGAACCAGCGTTTTCTTGAGGCAATACATTTGCGGCCGTAGCGGAGTTTGAAAGGCAGCTTTGCCCCAATACGGGGGTGTGATGAGGTGAAGCATATTGAAAATGTAGGGACCAGTTCCAATCGGACGTCGTTGACCGCGTCTTGGCGAAGTTCGACCGTAACGGAGCTTGAAAGGCAGCTTTGCCGCAATACGAGAGTGTATTGAGGTGAAGCATATTGAAAATTTGAAGGGGTCACTTTTAATCGGATGTTGACTGTCTCTTGGCAAAGTTCGGCCGTAACGGAGCTTGAAAGGCAGCTTTGCCGCAATACTGGGGTGTGATGAGGTGAAGCACATTGAAAATCTAGGGACCGCTTTCAATCGGACGTTGACTGTCTCTTAGCAATGTTCGACCGTAACGGAGCTTGAAAGGCAGCTTTGCCGCAATACGAGAGTGTAATGAGGTGAAGCATATTGAAAATTTGAAGGGGTCACTTTTAATCGGACGTTGACTGTATTTGTTTTTGGGAAGTTCGAATAGTTCGAATAGTAAAATTCCAGTGCGAATCGAATCGAATAGCAAACACTATTCGAAAAATATTCGAAATTTCGAATATTTGCACACCCCTGTTTAAAATGTATGTGCTGAATTTTCTTTGTTCTAAGTGTTTTTGCATATAAAGTGTTTTTTATTGCTCTGTTTATCAGCTAGTAACAAAATGTTGCACACTTTCTAATTTTTATACGTTCCACAATATTTTTGTTGCTTTACAACTTATATTTTTTTGGAAAGACCGTTTCATTATGCATAATTTGGTATGCTGCAATGTATGCTGGAGTACATTTCAAAGCGGCAAAACAACCTTTTTCCAAGACATATGAGAAATAACCATTTTCTCGCGGTAACGAAAGAGTTAAGGCAGTTTTGGTCTTGCTTTCACAAGTGCCTTTGTTTATTTATTTTTTTATGATTTTGGCTGTCAGCTGCTTCATAAACACATTCATTCTCATTAATTCCAACATGCTCATTGCATGTTCGTAATTTTGATGCAGCTACAAGGTCATTCACATAAACAAACCTCTTTTTTTATTGCCTGGCTCATTACATTTAGCGGGGAGTAGTGTTTGTGAGAGCACCCTTTGCCCACCTTTGATCATTCGTGCATTTCTGTTGTTTGAAGTTCTTGTGTCACTTCCAACTCAAAATCCTACAAAGCAGTGTACATGCAAATGTTTAAACTGACTCTTCAGGGAGCATTTGAGGTTTTCATGGAATAGCGTTATAGGTGAACTGCATTCGCCCGACCACTCTTGCTCTTGAATGGGAAACTTGTTTTCTTGCCCACTGCATAAAGGTGTGCGGGCCATCTTCTGCGGCCACTACCATCGCAATGCTGGCGGCTTCTACAAGGACATGGAGTTGGTTGTGACCTCTGCAGTTGGAGCGCAGCTTGGCTGTGACACTCACGGACTTCGTGTCGTGAAAGTCGGCGAAGACAAGATCGAGCACCAATACTACGCGTTGGACGAGATCCCAAAGACAGTTTGCCTCCACTGACCCCGAGCCTTGGCAGTAGGTTGGAGACTTCCAGCGGTAGGATTTTTGGAAAGTCAGAAGTGGATTCGTGAGAACTTTTGTGTGCATGGCAACTGTAGGTCTGCTCGAACAAATGTGGTGGGCTGTCGAGAAGTAGGTCTTTCCAATTTGTGCGTACGTGACCATCTAGGTTCGATGAGGAGTTGTGTGTGAAGAAGTAGTTTTATTATGTTTTGCGCCGCCTGTTTACTCGTCAGTCTACAGGCTTAGTGGACATTTTTTTTACATCTTAGTGGTGCCACTGAAAGAAGACTCCTAGAATAGGGGTAATGTTTCACATGACAGGATTAGTCGGGTGAACCAGTCAAATTTTGACGTTAATTTAATGTTGTATGGTGGATGGCCACTTAGCGGTCTTTGTGCGACAAAACGGAAGTATGGCGCTAAATCAAAGATATAGTGCTTATAAACCAGAGCAAAAATCCTAGAAACATGCCTTAAAGGGGTCCTCAAACGCTTTTCCAAGTAGTCGTCAAATGACCTCAGTATCGGTGTTTATTGCCTCACGAATCGACAGCTGCGAAATGTTTTTTAGTCTGGCAAGTACGAGCGGTTACAGGGATTTGTTGCGCACGTTTAACACTTTTTCTTTTATCTCCTGCTGACAAGTGCACTGGAAGCTACACATGGGGGGTGACAAAGAGGCAAGGAGCTATGTCAGCGCACGCCATGAACTTGCATCATGAAGCGCATTCACTCACTCCCAGTACGGTTCTGGTGCGTGCTAGTATTTCCACTGTGTAACTTTAGCACGCTATCGAACGCAGCGCCGTAGCAAGAAGCACGTCTGATCCAAACGCCGCTCATTTGTGTTGGCTATTGGCCAATAGCAGCACCCTGCTAAATGACAGAATAGAGCCAACGCCGACAGCTTAGAAGAGAGCGAGAATGGGCCTCTGCATGAGGAGAGGGCGCTTCAGAGAGTGGCAACTGTGCGCTCTCTTTGTAAACTCTACATGTTGCGCACGACTACAAAATTTGGCCAAGGTGTTGATAGAATGTGTTTTTTCGCTAAGGCCGAGGGATGGTTCAGGATCCCTTTGTTGTCAAGATCAACTAGGAGTGCAGTTTTAGCCAAACACTGTGAAGAGTCCAGACTGGTTTGATGTGGCTCACAAACCAATTGGCAGTGGTAATGTTCTCTTTCCGGTGACTGTAGAGAAAATAGTGAAGTTTGTTATATACAAGGTTGAGCCCTGTCTGGAATGTTGAAGAACTTCTTCAAGGAGTAATCAATGTGTGGCATACGCCACAATTGTTCAAACACCGAAGAAGCTCTGCCTATAAATTGAAATCTACTTACAGTTCCAGTGCTCAAGGGATTTCTACTGCAGTCGCTGCAATTTGGCATAGCAAACTACTTTTATTAGCTTGTTGTCCGCAGGCATTGGTTTGAAGTTGATGTGCCTCCGGATTTGCTCAACTTGGGGTATAGCGTCAACGGGCACGTAGAATGACAGAACGGAAGAGACAAACTTGTAGCTGGGACGTTTGGTGATTCATCTCGGTAAGTTTCCTTCAGAGAGCAAAATACCACACTCAAGCATATGCACACACACACACACTCACACGCACACGCACACACACACACACACACACACTGAAAACAAACGCCTCTTCTGACTTTTTCACCCGAGCGCTCATGTGAAAATGTGAGTGGGGCATATTCTCTCGGGATGTTTACTTGTGTCTGTGTGTGAGTGCATGCATATATTTGAGTGCCATAGGCAGATTGAAAACTCAACACCTGCGAGATGAAAACAGTTTTATGCCAGGAAGAGAAAGCATGGAGACAGTGCTAACAGCTCATGTTTTATTGTACGTGAAATATTCAGTAGTACTAACTAGCCCCAGTTTGCATTTTTTGCTCAATTTGTGCTCATTTTTCTTGCTTCTTCAACGTGTTATTTTGGATATGATGAAGGCAGCTTTAATTTTGTTTCTGGCTCATGTAAATAGCCTCTCTGAAAGCAGTCTCGTCACACAATTGTTTCATCCTTTTGCTTGTCCGACTACACTCGACCCTCGCTACAACAAAGTCACGTGTGACACGAATAGCTTCCTTATATTAGAAAATTCATTATGGATGTTTGGTTGTACCAATGTGTCAGTGGCAAGACCGTTATTCATTTACTTTGCTATAGCTGATACTAATGTGTTGTATCAAGCTTTGACTGTACATTTGTGAACCCCTGTTATTTTCGTATTCACTTCCTTGAGCAGTGAAATAGTAACTTACTTGGCTAAGGGAATTTGATTCCGCTGCCTTTGTCTAGGGTATTACTGTTTTGCCGGAGGTCCTGCTGTGAAAAAGTGTGTAGGGCAATGCGTGTGTCTGCTTTTTCACGTTTCGCTCCGAGCTCTTTCTTCAAGCGAAGCTTGTATTGCTCACCTGTTAAGCTGGTGGTGGTGTTCCAAAAACCCTCCTCACTCGCAGATGGGGCACGCCAATGAAATAATGAATAACACTAAATAAATTTTCCTTCCGGGGCTGGGGTTTGAACCTGGGTGCCCCGCGGTCTGAAAGCGAGTGCCTTGACTGCTAGTCCTCACACCCATGTTTGCCCAGTGTGAACTGAATTGAAGCATGCCGAAGCAGTACACTGAAGCAGTACACTTGCTATGAGACTTGCTATGGGTGCTTCATTGAAATATTTCGTGTTGGAGGACTAAAAGCGATCTGCTGGACGACGCGTAGGGTCGGTATCGGAAATTGCACATTTCAGGAAAATTCCAACTACGAGAAAATTGATTTCCTGACCCGCGTTTCCATGATCACATGATGCTCCTTTCGTTGGGCCATTTTGGAGGCTAATGAACGCTGGAAAGAACATGAAAGACTCTATGCCAATTCAGCCTGAAAACGGCATTCCGGGGATGGCCGCTACCCGTAATAAAACTGATTGCTTACGTTAGGAGGGAGCATTGCGCAATGCTTAAGAAAGAAAAGCAGCAGGTCAGGCACGCCAAGCTTCGCTGGCCCCCATTTTCCCGATAGGGGAAGGGGGCAACTTTAAATATAAATTATAAATAACTTTAAACATATTTTAATTTTTAAATAATTTAAAGATACGTTTTCGAGAATTTTAAAGATAAAATACCTTTCAAAATGTCTCTTGTGAACTTCGAGCTGTTCCATGGTTCGGTGAAGTTGATGCTGCATTAATGTATTGAATATTATGGCTGCACCATAGCTAAATGGTTTGAATATAAACATTTCGTTCCATTTATAATTGTACAGAATTGATAGTAAATATTATTTATGTGACTTGTTAACATTAAGTGGTACTAATGCAGTTTCATTTTTATTTTTAATTAATTGTAATGAAATTTCATATTAAAGCTTTTCCCTGATAGGCAGTAATTCGGTTTGGTGGATGTCACTGATTTGATGAAATAATTAATATTTCACCTCCAATATTTAATGCCAGGCTGAAAAGAGAAGGCAAAAAAATAATAATTGTGAAGCATAGTTAAATATTCCATAGAGTAAGAATGTTGAATGGATGGTGAAAGCAATTTTTTTTATTTGGCCACAAAAATCAAAATAAGTCTGAAGAATGTGTCGTGGTGTGCCTGCATTGCTTTCTTTTTGCTTTTTTTGCCTGTTTTTCTGATTATTCCCCTATTTTAATGCCAAGTTCGTACTGTGGGTGCAGAACTAAATAAAGATAATAATAATATTTATCTCTGTTGTTCCCTTAAACAAAACGTAATGGTATTTAATTAGAAACTAATTGGCATACACTAAGAGTAATTAATATAAATGACGTCACTGGAAATGGTTTAACAGAAATGAAACATTTTATTGATGTTGATAAATCAAACAAGTGGTTTCCATATCAGTGTTCAGTCAGGGAAGCTAACACAATATTTTATTCTTTCCATTTTTTTTGTGTGTGTGTGTGTGTTATATAAATGTGTGAATCCTGTAAACCTTAGAAAAATACTGGCGATTTTTGTCACTGCACTATGCATAAGTTATTGTATAGGACTAGTTTCTGTGAGCCAGTTTCGGTTACCCGAAGTTGCATACTGGCTTGCCATGCTCCTCAACTGCTTCCACATGAAACACTCGTCGAACGTTTGTTTTTGTGAGCCGTCTAGCCTTACTGCTATGTGACATCTAGATAATTATGTCTGAATAATGTTGATAATGACTCCAGTTTTGGTGTTTTGATGCTAATGTTTGTCAGAGGTCAGCAAACTCACTCAGAGTCTAATCACTCGAACTGGCTGGCGAGTCTGAGTTCAGCTGAGCAAAACTTTGGTGACTCGTAGTCCAAGTGAGTGATAAGCGAAATAAGTATTTGTTGAGTGAGTATGCGTGAGTTCTGTTTATTTTGCTGGCCTGTGGGGCTAGTATGCAATGCTTTTTAACCCTCGTACTTGCTATGTATGTGTGCAAAGCATGTGGTGAGATCTTTAGAACTTTGATAACTCTAACAAGGTGCCTGCGTGCCACTTTCAGTCTGTGGAGAGCAGGTTGTGTTTGGCATGTGTGTGTGAGATGGCATCAGCCACAATGTTTTCATTTTTGTGTTGTGCTTGTTGATTACATTTAATGAAGCGACAATTGAACTGCGACTCTTGTAGCTGAGTGTGCAGCAAATGGCATTCTTTTTTTTTTTAAACCTAGAAGAAAGTGCGGTGCTAGTGTCTATGCAGATTTCTAGAGTCATTCTTCAGCCCTTAAAAGGACTCTGAAACTGTTTTTTGAAATTTTGTCAGCATTTAGGCTAGAGTACCATCAAATCATTTGCACCCCAAATTAAGTGACGCAGCGTGTACCAAGAACGCTACGGACAGTTATATCTATACCCTCCTTCTCACCACTGCCTTGCTTCCTGAACTCATGAGACACGCTGGCATCACTGGTGATCGCAGCGCTCTCATGAGCACACTCGACAGTTTGAGCTTTGCCCAGTCATGGCCTCCGATACTGTGTGCCAACAGGTTGTGCGCAGTCTCGGAGGCCGAGTGTGCCTGGCAGCACGCCATCCGGCACCAAAGACGAAGCTCGCGGAGTGGTTGATATCTGCTCCGACAGGTGCCGCCACACTACCAGCCGATCTTATTTTATTCTCCTGTACGACGACAACTTGCAAAGGCATGCGCACAAACAAAAAGAATTCGAGAACGATCACCGACAAGCGTAAACTCGGGCAGTGTGGTTGTGTCTTCAGAGGTGAAGTTACAGCCGCAGACAGGAGGATTGTGGCGTTGACCGGATAGCAAGAGCGCGACGCTCATTGCAGTGATGAGCTGAAGCAATTCCACTCGCCAGATGCCTCACAAACATTGCACGATGTCGTAGCTACAAGTCACCAATTGCTAGATAAGTGGTACACAACACGGCTAGGGCAATTCATTTTGTCCAAGAAAAGAAACCTCGAGATGAGCACTGTCGCTCAGCTCACGTCAACACGGAGCCCGTTGTAGCACAGGCAGATGACGCTCACAGCCCACAGGAGGTTCAGGGACGTGGAATGGGCACATCCAATCAGATCGGTCACTGGGTTCTATGTATATTGGAACAATTCTATGTGTGAAAGGCATGAGAAGTTGAAAACTCGTTCGGCTGAGCCGCTGCGATCTATAGCGATACACTTGTTTAAAGACTTGTAATAAATTACACAGTTGACGCAGAGAGCTTAAATCGGTGTTCAAATGATTCTTCGGACTTACTTCACCGGCTCAATGCGTTTATACAAAATCGTCAGAACCATTTCAGGGTCCCTTTAAGGGCATGCTGGGAGATGTAAAATTGTCCATGTTCAGTTGCTCAGGTGTTCAGTTGCTCAGATGCTCGGTTGTTCAGATGAAGCAATACGTTAGCTAAGTACATTGTGTGTCATATGTACTGTAGCAAAGAGGAATGCCCAGTGCTGTGGCCACATGCCAGCCCGAGTGAGGCACGAGCTAGAGCTGCCAGGCCTGTGCTTGCTGCTGCTGTTGAGACGATACAACCACTGTTAGCCCATTGCATTGCATTGTTAGCCCATTTCTGAGCAAAACAAATGTATCCGTTGCAAGTCAATGCCATGTTGCGAGGTTCTCCCCGGACCTGCCATGGGGGCTCAGTGGCTGAGCTGCTTGACTTGTCACAGGCACGATTCCTGGCTACAGCAGTCATATTCCAGGGGATGCAGAGTACACAGACATACTTGCATACAACGCTTTTGGTGGGATTCTAGGTTACAAAAATCACTCTGTGGAGCCCCAGAGGCCACTGTGGGACCGCACATTCTCAATTTTCGACATTGACCGCCTGCCCAATAAATAGCCATCACCACACAGTTGTGAAGATTATGAAATTGCGGAGAAGTACGTGCAGTGCATACCGTATGTATATTTAGGTGTGTGTGAATAGTGAATTTCAGAGCCAAGTCAAATACTATTTGAATAATTGCTAAGAGTGAGGCAATCATTTTCAAAATATCCGTGGAATTCCACATTTCATTTGAAAGAAATATTCAGAAACTTTAACAAAGGCTCATTACGATTACATTTAACCAACAAAAAATACCACAGTTATGTAAACTGAGACAAGGTCGTATGCAGTAATGACTTGGGCCTTTGAGATACTTTGTAACTGTAAGTTGAAATACAGCAGTGACCACAGTAGCCAAATTGTAGTACTTTGTCACCGGCTTTTAAAGAAAACTTATACATAAAAATTCACCAGCTTTTAAAGGAAACTAATACATGAAAATTGCGCAATGCTCAACCAAACACTACAGATACAGCTAAATATGGAAAGAAACACGTAGACCAGTTATCACTGCATGAGCCTTAGCACCAAAAGCAGGTGAACATCAGTGTTGGATACTGTGTGTGCAAGGAGAATCTACATAAACATGACACACCATAAATGACCCCTCACTGTTACAACGGTTCATTCTTTTGGGGTTTTCCCGTTGGTGCTGGTTATCAGAGAAATATTTGGTATTTTGGATATGCACTATTCGATTGGAGTAGCAAATTGAATAACGCTAACACGATTAATAATAATTAATCTGTAACGAGCAGATTAACAACAGAATCCATCACATGGCATGTGATGCTGAAGCATGTACACTTCCTTTCATTCCCACTCTGTCTTCACCTGCTGAGCTCGCAAGGAGTGTTCTCTAGTTTGTTTGCCCCGAGGGTATTTTGGGGATGTGAGCAATGCATGGGTGGTGTGTGAGCAATTTCATCATGTTGAGAAGCGTACGCGGACGTTTTCTTGCAGCCGGTACTCTATATTTATTCTCTTACTTGCATCTTTCTTTTTTATTTATTCTTACGTTGTTTGAGGAGTCATTACGATGGTGCATTGGAGATGAGTGTGATTGCGAAGACTAATTCCAATGTGTCATTTTCAGCCAATCAGAGAGCTGCCTTCTCAGTCAATCAGAGCTGATGAGGCGGTAAGTTTGACACGTTTGGGACTTCATGGCGCCTTGAATGGCACCACAGTTGGCTAGGTTGCACCAAAATGGTCTAACATGGTCACTATCGCTGTGTTCTAAGCTGCTCTAGTAGAAACAGCACTTTGCAGATGATGCAATGTTCTTAGTTGGATTCTTTATGAGTTTATTGAATAAATAAATAGCAGGACCCTTTCACTGTTGCTTCTTGGGCACATGAACAGTGCCACAGGTGCAAATGTGCACTGTCGGAATTGTCATGTTCTTTGAGCTTCAGCTACAGTGTTTTCTAATAAAGTTTGTTGCTAACGGAGCAGTTTATGTGTGGAAAGTTGCAGTGTTTTGGAATGATCGACTCTTCAGTGTTTTTTGTTTTTCGTGCCTTTGAATAATAAAATGACAGCTTTTAATTATGTAGTTTTATGAAAGGGTCTGTACTAGGGCCCATCTTTTTTTCACCGCTGAGGTGATGCAAGTTTGCGCAAATAGTTACTTTTCATCTGTAGTGGTGTCGTCACATAACTCGATTTTAGGTACAGTCGAGTCCAGTTAAATGGAATTATTCTTTTTAACAGTTTGAAATACCAAGCAAAAGTATCCAAAAAAACGGCAGGAAGGGGAAGATGGAAGCCTGCGATGAACAAAATCGCAAGCTTCCAGGGGTGGGCTCGAGCCGACGTGTCGACCAGTGAACTTGTCTTCTTCAAGGCCGGAACTGATTCCAGCCTTGAGGAAGACAAGTCTACTTGTCGAAACGTCGGCTCGAGCACCCACCCCCTGTTTACGGATTTTTTCATCGCAAGCAAAGGTATACCACTTTGCTGTGCATTTAACTGACTACCCTTCACTAGACGTGAAGTTTCCAGAAATTTTGAAAGCCGTGAAAAAAGAAGCACAAAAAAAAAGTTTGTTCTTTTTCCATGGAAATTGCAAAGACAGGAAAAATGTCCGAAGTTTTCCTACTATATCTAAGTAAAAGTAGCAGTGTGTACAGGAGGATTGCATGCAGTTTTTTTAGAGTTCTGAGCAAACTTTGATATCTGGAAGCAAATAACATCCTTTTTCGTTTTGAAATATACTGAGTATGTGCAGCGCAATGGTACGAAGACAAGAGAAGACACACAAACGACATAGACTGGCGCTGACTTCCAACTGATTTATTGAAAAGCACGAAGCCCGCTTTTGTGCATGCGCACCTGTTAGCAACAACTCAAACGCATCATCAGGGACCATACAAAACCTGCATCTCTTTGTCACTTAGATAAACACTTGGCGTACTTACACACCTGATACCAGATTTCTTAATGTGAGCTGCCTCGATTATTTCTCTTTCTGTTTTCGTTTTTGCATGCTTTAAAAACAAAGAAGAGCCTTCTGCCTTATGACAGCGCGCACACTAAACTTGTCAAAAGGGGGATTGCGATGTCCTGTGTGAAATCAGCACTAGCTAAAAGCTGCCGACACACCACTTCAGACAGTCTGAACAATCAGTTGAGACGTTTAGACGCTGCGGGCTTTCCGTCCTCCCTTGTCAATGCTGTCTGCGAATCAGTTTTGCAGAGCATAAAGAAAAAGGAACCTGACCAGCAAAAAGAAAAAGATCAACGAAGACCGCAGGTGATACCATACATCCATAGATTCTCGCACAATCTCAAAAAGATTGCCGAAAGGTATGACGTCAAAGTGGTGTTTTCTGCGCCATGTAAGTTAGGCCAGATTTGCCCTATGCTCACCAAAGAAAAGAAAAAATCCTGCACGAAGAAGCATGTTCACCGTTACACCGATTGTGTGACTCACGTGGTATATAAAATACCACTCAGCTGTGGCAAAGAGTACATTGGGCAGACGGGCCGATGTTTCAACATCAGAGCACGTGAGCATTTTTTGAATGTAAAAAACGAATCAGGCGGACAACTGGCAGATCACTGCAACAAGTGTAAATGCACCCCGCACTTTGATCGCGCGACGTTTTTAAAGCATGCAAAAACGAAAACAGAAAGAGAAATAATCGAGGCAGCTCACATTAAGAAATCTGGTATCAGGTGTGTAAGTACGCCAAGTGTTTATCTAAGTGACAAAGAGATGCAGGTTTTGTATGGTCCCTGATGATGCGTTTGAGTTGTTGCTAACAGGTGCGCATGCACAAAAGCGGGCTTCGTGCTTTTCAATAAATCAGTTGGAAGTCAGCGCCAGTCTATGTCGTTTGTGTGTCTTCTCTTGTCTTCGTACCATTGCGCTGCACATACTCAGTATATTTCAAGACATGTACCAACTCGCCCATCAACGGATCCTTCTTGATCCTTTTTCGATTGCTCGGACATCCTGTAGCCGAGATTTCTTGTCTACCAATTATTAAAACTGCGCTAGCTTGAACTCAATAGGTCAAGAAAAGATTGTGACGTCTGGAGACATTCTGGGTTCGAAATGACAAGAAAAGCATAGTTAAAGTGTGTGGGCATATGGGACTGTGGGAGAGGGGTAGGTTGTTTTCTGGTATGCGCTTTTAATAAGAATAAAACATTACACGAATAATATTTTCTTTGTAACTAATACTCGGTATAAAATACTGGGAATGCAGTTCGCACTTTTTTAATAAACCGAGGCAAGGCACGTAAGAGGGTCATGTAGAAAACGGAGTGCATGCTCTTATTTTTTTTCCCAACAACCATCGCAGAACGGACAAGGGACAAGAAAGGGAACCGAGACAAGCGCTGTCTTCCAACTGAGGCTTTCGCTAAAACGTCCTTGCAGGTGCCGGCGGGCCACGTGATCTTGCTTTGACCAATAAGGTGTAACCGCGCGCATATCAAATGTGGCGGCGGATCTACGACACCGTGTGATCTCGCTAGAATTCACGTGAGAGAGAGAGCACTTTGTTGTGGTTCTTTACCGACCACAATCAAGCTGTTCTCTTACGCGAGCCGTTCGCTGAAAAGCCATTGCCTGAGCCGGCAGGTCACGTGCTCGTTGACCTGTCGGGTGTAAGCGCGCGCATTTCAAATCCAGCGGTGGGTGTTCGACACCACGTGACCTCGCTAGCCAATCGCATACACTCGCGCACTTGCAGCTTCGACGGTTTTCGCGGTGTTGAAATTGTTTTAGTTATCAAATGATGAATGTGAGCATTACTGGGAATTTCCTACTTGTAATTCATTATTGTTATTTAACGAATGAGTGGGCGTGTGCTCTTTGCAAAAAATTCACCGACGGTACGATACTGCCTAATGCAAATTCTGAGCGTAGCTTCGTGTTGGGGCAAGGCCAACTGTGTTTGAAGCTTTGGCTTTCGGCGAGGTATCGACTACGCCATAAATCATAATTTTTGAGAAGTAGGACAGCACCCGCTACGCTATTATTCGTCTTTCTGCGGATAAGCGAGGTACCCGCTACACATCTGTAAGGTATTATGTGCACTTTGTTGATGCTGCATATGGCTGATAACGATGAAGAATTATGGCCGAGCACTTTGCAGTGGGTGGGAAGCATTAAACCACCCACTCGTTGCGCAATTAGCAATTTAGCATTGTGTTATAACACTGGTTGTTATTTTACTCTTCTGCCGCTATATGACGCCTGTATAGGGTCTGCCACGCAGAGGGCCCGCGTTCAAATCCAATTCCATCCTGGGTATTTTTATTTTTTCATGTCTATCGGTTACTTTTTCATGCCTATCGATTACGCCGCCGACGGCGACGCCGCTAAATGAAGTAACGGCGCCTAAGAGCTTCGCTCTAAAAATAATGGATAGCAGCAATAGCAGCACAACACCGGCATCAAACTAGTTGCAGGAACTGGACAAAAACAATACGTCACCTCTCTTCCAAATAAAGCAGCCGTTCA
Source organism: Rhipicephalus sanguineus (assembly GCF_013339695.2). Lineage (NCBI taxonomy): Eukaryota > Metazoa > Arthropoda > Arachnida > Ixodida > Ixodidae > Rhipicephalus > Rhipicephalus sanguineus. Next base: position 164,144,379 of record NC_051182.1, on the reverse strand, counting down.
GGGGAAGATGGAAGCGACTGGCGTAGGGGGAGGCGCTCAACACCCTCGCCCCCCCCCCCCCCCGAAATTTTTAAATGTTTATATGCACACACCAGGGGCGTAGCCAAAGGGGGGGTTCGGGGGTTTCAACCCCCCCCCCCGAAATTTTTCAATTTTGCTTGCTTATATACGCACGCACGAACATACATGAAGTATGATTGACCCCCCCCCCCAAAAAAAAAAAAAAATATTCTGGCTATGCCCCTGCCACGCACACAAACGCACAACAAAACACGTTGTGGGGCTTGTTGGTGATGCACGTGATCCCTTCCCGTTATGTCTATGTGTTGAAAAGTTTAGCGCTGGATATCTTTCATAAAGAAAAACATACAAACACGCGCGAGAATAAGTGGACCTTGAAAGGAGTTATAGCGCCGCAGGAGGCGTTAAAACGCTTGTCGCGAGAAAATGCGTTTGGCGGCGCCGCGTTGAAGTTACCGCAGCAATCGTCGTAAATTTTGACGGCGTCCACTAGTGCCTAATCGGTAAATATGAAGTACAAAGCCCCCTGAGGGGGCCCGGGACTTAGCATACCAAGTTTTAGGTAAGTTATATGGTTGAGCTAGTGTGGCCGAAATGAGAATAAAACATTTCGAAATCCGTGACGTCACGCGCTGACATTTCGGCGCGAAGTTTAACGATGAAACTTTGACCTTGCATTACTGCTCTAATAATGAGCCTCTAATGCATGGGGAAACTGATTCATTGTGTCACTTCATTGTCCCTTTAATAGGACAGCTATGTCTTGTTTCGACCACGAAGACACGACGAGCAAGCGTGCGGTTGCTAAATACACAGATACGACGAGAGGCAAGTGTTCGCGTAGACACGTTTTATTGCGCATTTTGAACGCTGGCATGCAATGGCGGGTTATGGAGCGTGGCGGTGCGCATGAGGCGGTGAACGGGGATTAAAAGTACCGCCACGGGTTTAAAAACGAGCAGACAGGCCGTCTAGAGGACCTGCATGACCTGCGTTGGGTCGTAGAAATAGCGGTACTTGGGCTCGTCGGCTCCACCGTCACCGCCGGAGGTCTTGGGCGCCGCCGTTGGAGGCCAGGGCGCGAAGGTGACTCGACGCAGGTCGCCGATTGTCGGGTCGGTCACAGCCTCGTCGATCAGACGAGATACCAGAGAACCCAGCTGGCCTGGTGCGCTAGTCTGGGTTGCCGTGGGGTCCTCAGTGGTTGCACCGTCAAGTGCAGCGGGGACATTGCTAGTAACCGTGGTACCCGTGACGGGAGTCGAGAAGGAACGCGTGCTTGGAGCCTCGGTGTCGGTGGTAACTTGGCTGGTAACCGTAGTGACGGAAGTTGTAGGCTCGCTGGTAACAGGTGTGGTCGAGAAAAGAGACGTTTGTGCCTTCGCGGCGTCGCTCGAAACTGCGACACTTGCGATGGTGTGGGCCAGGCTTGTTCCGGGATCAACGGTGGTGGAGACGTAGGAATTCGGAGGCGTTGGAGTCTGTGTTGCGGTCGCGTCGAAAGCAGCTGCGCGGGTGGATGGTTCGCCATTGGTGGGCAGAGTTTGGGTGGAGGTGGCGTTGCTTAGAGGATCTTGGGTAGTGAACGAGCCCGAAAGCGCGGTGACCCTAAATTCAGCTGGGTAAGTGGAGAGGTCCGGGACCTTTGTTGGGGTCGGCAAGGTGGTGGGAAGTGTAGTGGCGGGATTGGAATTCGGGACATGCGTGGGAATTGCCGGAGTGACGACTGCTGTGACCTCTGTGCTGCTGGTTGTCGAAGCGTCGCCAAAGCGGCCAAAGATGAACGGCCGGAGGTACTGCAGCAGGATCAGGTACGGAGAAGTGGTGTTGGGGGCGGCCGGAACCGTGGTGCCTGCGACATGTGAGAAGACGCAGGGCGTAGTAAGAATTCGTGTCGAGTGGAAGACAGCGGCGAGTAGCATAGGAAAGAGGCAAGCAGTGCAGACTAGACCAGCCCGAGAACAAGGAGCGTCATACAGAACGTACTGGCAAAGGTTACGGACTCGCCAACTTTGCAATAGGATTTCGAATGGCTCACCAGATAATGTCGTATGAGGCGGCGGCGTAGTAGTGGCTTCCGTAGCAAGTGTAGTGGTACCCGGCGCAGCAGTGGCCTCCGTAGTGGTTACACTTGACTCGTCGCGTCCGCTGATGACCACGAAAGAGTGCGATCCGTCCCGGTTTTCCACCATATGCAGCACCGGATCGGGCACGTTGCCGATCTGCAGCGCCAGGTCATCCAGCGACACGGGTGTGGCGCCCGGCACCGAGACCTCGGTAGTTGCCGTGGTGCTTGCGTCGGTTTCCGTTGTCAAGGTGGTCTGTTCAGTGGTCAACGTGGTAGCAGCAGTGGCGACGGTGGTGGTGCTGGCAGGAGCCGTGGTGACCACATCGACGGTGGGAATTGCGGTACTCCTTCCACCCAACGCCTCCTCGGTGCTGATAACGTCCAGGGGCGTTGTCCGAGGAACGACGGTTGCAGTTGTCACGCCGGTCGTTGTCGCGTTCCAGAATTCGGTGAAGAGAGTGCTCTCGCCACGCAGCCACCGGAGGCCGATGTCGAACGTTGCATCTACGGGGGATTGCTGGAGGATCACTTGTGACGACAGCAACACGAGCAACCACCACGAAGCCATGGCGAAGTCTGGCCGGAGGAAGGCACGTGAGGACCTGCGTACGCCAAATGGAAACCACGCATCATGCACAACGAGCGACGCGAAATAACTGCATCCGGCAGTCGAGAGCAGTAGGAGAGGGAACGCTTTTAAAGGTCACAGTGGCTAAACGCAGGCGCAAAAGTGTTCGTAACAGTAAATGCTCAAGCGGAAAGTTATCTCGCATTGCACTAAGTCACATTCATATGGGTACATTACAAGTAAGCGTTGGTAAGACACGAATTTGATGTTCGCTGTCGCAATGCTTACGACTGTAGATAGCACGAATGCTGTAATACATGCCTGAAAAGATGTGTACAGCGATTTCGAAAGTAGTGACCAGTCATTTACTCAGCTGCATGATCTAGTAAGCATCGGGCCAGCCTGGCGCGCGCAGTACCTGTCCTCCCGCGGTGGATACATAGACGCCCTAGACTATATGGAAAGTGGATCGCGCACAAGTAAATCGAGCAAGACTGGCACGTGTCCTGGCCAATCGCCGATGGCGCCCTGAGCGGACTTCCAGTGACTAGTGAACGTGCCCACGAGAATACTTGCTTTCCGCGGCCTCCGTAAATGCGACCGCCGCGTGCGGGAACGTTAAGGCGCACAGTTAAGTCACACCAGCTGGTTCGGCAGCGGCTTTTCGTTAAGAACACGAAACTGTTCTGCACGGACGACCACAAGCTCGAACACGAAGAAATGCATCGCGCAAAAATCGACAGCATCGCAGAGCACACGCACGTACCTTGCCCGAGACCTGGTCTGCTACGAGGGTGTGTCCCAAGACACGGTGCCTTTTTGTAGTTAAAATAACGTGGTGGTGGCGCTCTGGCTTGTGTTCCTTATCCTGCCTACTATTCTTTTTCTGCACTTGAACTCCGCATGAATTCATGCGTCATGATGCGCGCGCACGACCACGTGTTGTATGAAGATTACAATAGGTGAAAACACCGCTGTGTACGTTTCATATGCCGTTTATAGTAACCACGAAGAAGGGATCGCGAGTATATTGTCATGCGCAGGGAGGGAAGACAGAGATATTGACGTGACCTAAATGTATACGCGCAATTCTGATATTGCGCGGGCAAGGTCTTAACGCCATTCCCATGAAGAGATATTGCATCGAGAAATTCAATTTAAGGCATGAGGCATGAGGCGTACGACTTCCGTTATTCGAATCTACATGTAGATATACATATATGCTCATACTGTCGATGGAAAGTCGGAAATAGCGTACGTCGCACTACCCCGCCGGCCCCTTCAGCTGACGCCTGCGGATAAGTTATGCTTGTAACAGAATTATTTTTTCTGTATTGTACCAATTAGTTATACTTGCACTTTTGCAAACAGTTGATAATTTGCAGTGTGTTTATAAGTGAGCAGCATAGGCGTGCGCAGGGTTCCCCATCAGGGGGGGGGGGGGCAAAGGTTCAGCGCAGCGCCCCCCCCACCCTACTAAGTCAATGTATGGGGCAGATTTTGCGCCCCCCCCCCCTCTTAGGTGACTAGAAGGGTCAATGTACGGGGCAGATTTTGCGCGCCCCCTCTAAGGTGATTAGGGGGGGCGCCCCCCCCCCCCCCCCTGTGCGCACGCCTATGGTGAGCAGTTCGATGTTGTCGATTGTATTTCTTAGGGGCCGTATTCTTTTGCCTTGTCATGTATATTCTTTTACCGAAACGTATTCTTTCGCCTTGCCGTGCGGGCGAACCTTCTGTATATGTTTTGCCCAAATAAGTCTTGAACCTGAAAAAAAAAAAAAAGTACGGTTTATTCACACGGGTACTGACAAGAGCAGAGCACACAGCGTGACCGACAAACCTTCCGTATAAGGTTCAACGGTCACGTGAGGATCGCTCGCATTCGACGAGTGAAGATCGGATGCTAAAATGACCGAGTCGCGTCTGCTGCCACCCAACCGCGCCGGTGGGAAATGTCAACCCGTCGGCTGCTCGCGGTCGCGCGGTTCAAGGACATCGCGGCGGCGTATGGGAGGGGGGATCGAACCCTCCTCCTCCTTCATCTCGCACCGTCTCACAATGACCATTATCGTTCGGCAGGCGCCTTTCCCAGCCCCGATGAAGGGCTCGTCCTTCGCCCCTTTCGTTTTTCGAGCATTCTGCGAATCGCACTCGGGAATTGGATACTCCTATCTGTCTTTACCCCTACATATTTTTTTCTTTTCTTTTGCGTTCTACCAGGTTACCATTTTTTTTATGCTTTTGCTCTAACTGCATGCAATAATGTAAAGTAGCGCTGACGAGTAGATGTATGTAGATCATAAAATTTTGGCTCACACCCTCCCCGGGGGATTGGCCAAGAATCGGGTAGCTTTGAAAATAATATTTAAAATATAGAGAACAGAATAATTTTTCGTTTTCTTTATTTTTTATCAGAGGTGCTCTGCAGGGTGTACCTCCTCCTCGTTACAGTCTGCACAACGTATAGTTGGTTGGTTGGTCCATGGATTAGAGCGACTCGTGCTGTGAGAGTCGCCGTATTGGAGGGCTCCGTATAATTTTGACCACCTGAGGTTCTTTAACCTGCTCTGGCATCGCACAATCCATAGGCCTGTAGCATTCCGCCTCCATTGAAGTGCGGCCGGATTTGAACCCCGCGTCTTTCGGGTAAATGACTGACCACCATAACCACCGAGCCAACGCGGCGGCGAGACCTGTGAGGTTAAGCAGAACCCAAAGCGTTCTCTCTGAAGCTTACGTGTACGTCGTTGTGGGCATTGACAAAATGTCCCCACGAGAGCCAAGAGAACTGCTTTTCGGGGGGGACGCATGGATTCTCGCGATAGAGGGCTTTGCCCGAACCGAGTACCGCGACTTTCATTACGGCTTTCTATAAATAGACACGCATCTCGAAGAGTTCCGTCCTGAGCGTTATTTCGAGACAAAGTATCTTCTGTGTTCCTCACTTCTGCTTCTGCCCCGCCACGGTGGTCTAGTGGTTATGGCCTCCATCGAAAATGTAGCCGCCACGGCCGAGATTCGCGGGATCGAATCTCGGCCGTGGCGGCAACATTTTCGATGGAGGCGAAAATGTTTGAGGCCCGTGTACTTAGATTTAGGTGCACTTTAAAGAACCCCAAGTGGTCGAAATTTCCGGAGCCCTCCACCACGGCGTCTCTCATAATCATATCGTGGTTTTGGGACGATAAACCCCAGATATTATTATCATTTCTGCTTCTGATTCACTTTTGAGTAAAATATGCTGAGCCATACGAGGAATCACCCTCCCCTCTATCATAAAGTGTGTTTTTCATTTAGGACAGCTAACGTTTGAATCGGGAGTAGCTGTCAACCGAAGTCATTCTGCGCTGACTTGTTCAAGAAGCGGAGTGGCGTGCGCACGAGGGGGGCGGTCGTCCCCTCCGCCCTAGTCACATATAGGGGGGGGGGGGGTGAGAATACTGCCCTTTCACTCAGTCGGACCTCTGACGTCATTTTTCAATGCGCAGAGTTATGGCTACGCATGTTTTTTGACAATCGCGACCAAGGACACCTGATGTTGCATTCAAGAAACTGTTTATTTCCCATCTTTATTCCCGAAAAATCAGGGACCAATGGCAGCTGTGAAAAGCACATCGTCGCTTCATTTTCATTTTCGCATCCATATCGGGGCTTGCTTTCTTTCGGACTCGACCAACAGTTGAGGCGGCGCGGGGGTGGGGGGGGGGGGTGGGGGGTATGCGGTGAATTAAGCTTGGTCCCACTTAATGGAGAGAGAGACAGCGGTAATAATCTTTAATGGAAATTCCGGAGAGGTTAGCCTGGCTTGGTACTCCGGGTGTCGGTTGATGACTATGGTATATACACTGAATCACATACACACAAACGGTACGTACAGTCACATATACGCACATATATACACAAAAGAGTCATTCACAAACTCTGGTCAAGTCGACTGTTCCTCAAGAACAACAAAAGCGCTTTTGTGTTGCGCATCGCACAACCGCTGTCTTGCCATGGGCAAATAACCAGTACGGACCACTTAATGGAGAACCCTACACACGCCTATGGGAGTACCCCCCCCCCCCCCCCCCCACACACACACGTGCGCTTTGCGCACGCTTATGCAAAACGAAGCATAAAAAAGGAAATTGATTTCTGCATGAGTAAGCTGTGGTGAGGACGCGCTGATGCATTGGTCTTTTGCTGCTGTGATGAATAGGGCTTCTCCCTGACATCCTTGTTACCACCGCGTGCAAGCAAGTCGGTGTCACGAAAGATTGGTATGCATGAGCATCGTTTGCAATGTTGTGCCAGATGTCGTTTGCAGCGTTGCCTCTCCTCCCATCTGACCTATGCTATTACACGTCACAAGACGCGAATAAAGCAGTAGTGACCTTGCGCAATGTATCCCTGTTTTTCGTTCTCGCTTCGTAGTACCCAGCTCAAGAAGTAACCACGAGCAGACACCAACCAGCCCAATGCATCGCTCTCGCGAACACCTTTGTCAGCAAGTGGTATTTAATGTTCGCCAGTGCAAGCACAGCCACTTGCGACGACGCCATTACGCGCAAGAAACTGCGGACTACGAGACACCGATCAAGTCAAAATGATTCCCTGATCAAACAGCGCTGAGTATACACTATATGCGCCAGCATTATATATACGCCTCTTTCCCCACGGAAGTCGTATTTTTCCTCGCAACACCAAGAAGCGCAGTGTCTCCCTTTTCTCGCGAAAAAACACGCACAGTTACGTGGGGTCAACGACCTCACATTCGGCAAGTTCAAGGGCACGCTTGTAACACCGCAGCAAACAGCGTCGACGAGCCAGCGCCTCCGATGCCTTGCGCCCCGTTTGTCCTCAACTAGGGAAACGGTGGAATTGACGATTCAAATTTAACCAATGAGATAACACGCCTTATGATTTGCCCACGGCACTGAAAGGGGAAAAAAATCAGGCCGATGATTTGGCGGGCTCCCAGTGCTTGGAGTAGAAGGAAGAGTTGTGGGCGGCCCCGTAAGGAGACCGTGGTCTGTACGCAGGAAACATAACGGATCTCCTTGTCGACTGTAGGATCACCTTCCGCGCTCGTGGGACGAGTGGAGATTTCGACGATACAAGCTGCGCTTTGTGTTCGTGAATCTGAATTTCCAAAACACTAAGGTGCTCGGTCTTGCGGGCAGTGGAGACGGCTTGCCCTGTTGAACGAAGACACACCGTGCGCCCCTTCAGGTGCTTCGAAGTGTGAGTCGTTATCAAGCTAATACTTGTATTACTAATATATTGTTGCCTCTGCCGCAGCCGCGTACTGGGAAGCATGGAACAGTTGGACAAATGTTTTGCTTATCTCCGCGAAGGGAGCTTTGTGGCGGTTTTCGCGTTTGTGGCACGACGTAGTGAACGTGTTGAAACGCTATATAGAAGATTTTCTGATTCGATTAATTCGCGCAGGTCGCTCGCTTGACCGATAGCGCCCGCGTGTTCGAGCGTGAAACGGCAAAGATCCAGGGGCATCGTCTGCCTAACCGCCATTTTTGCCGGCCAAGCTGGGTAGGGAGGGCGCCGTATTGTGTTCCTATGCAAACGGACATTTCGTAACTGATGAAGGACATGCGTTTAGTGGAACAATGAACGGGGCTAGTTGGTGGCTCTTCGTAATTGTGTCGCACGCCTATGGGCGTAAGCTGCTGGTATTGGTCAATAACTGTATTACTTTTATGCATATTTATTTGAGATACCCGACTGCAGACAGGCAACAGGAAAAGGGGGAGGTTGTTTGGGTTTTACGTGAAGCTGGGCTCAAGAAGACCCGTGGAAAGCCGAGCATCATTCAATGTGTAGGTAAGCATTAAACTGGCCAGTGCTTGACATATGCAAAATTCGTTTAGAATGTTGCGAAAAATCAAGCAGGAATGCGCCGATTATAAAAACAGAAGCTTGTATGAAGAGAGCAAAACGAGAGATTACCAGAATGCTAACCTATACCTGATTGTAATGAACAGGCTATCTGACTACCAGACGCCATTCAAGGGGGATATATATCTATTAGCAAAGATCCTTCTGTTGATAATAGTTTTTTAATCTATTTGAGAGCGTTAGTTTTATTTAGTATGCCCTTTTGTCTTGGCTCCCTTCCCTCAGCGGTCGCGCGCTTTAGAAAAATTTTCGTCGACTATTTTTCTTTGTGGGTTTTATGTATATATACATGCATATACAAATACGGAACCTCACGGCGGCGCCGACGGCAGAAATGCGTCTGGGCGCTGCTATGGAAATGGGGACGACCTCAGCTGGCACTATCCCCTGTGGTGACCGTGAGAGAGACGCTCGATGTCGTGAAAAATGGTCACTACAGCTGGTTCCTTCTTTTTCGGCGCTACTCCGCAGTCTGTTTTACAAAAAAGAAAGTGAAAATGATTGCACGTTTTTACCAGATAGATAATATCCTGATCAAAAACGAACCTACATATAAATACCTAGGTGTTACAAAAATACAAAACCGAGCTGCTAGATTCGTCCTGGGGGCTGGGGCGTATGGGCGCAGTGAAAGTTGTTTCGAAATGTAGCATGAATTGGGAACTGTTTTCCTCTCGACGGGAAAAGTTGAGACTGAAGTTCTTTTTTCTCATACATAATAAGTTTAGAGACCGGATTTTACGCAAATGCCTATTTTGTTCCTTGCGCTGCTATCGCGCCACTTTGATATAGTGTTTTTATAGTGCGTATAAACGCCTATTTTTGGCGTTCGTGCCTAAATACTTACAAATGCCTTTAAATGCTTATTTTCCAAATTGGTGCTTATATGAACGCTCCCGGGTGCTGTTTGAGACCGTTATTAATGTTACCACGTAACACTGACTGTTGGAAACTATTGGATCCAAACATAGGCGTGCGCAAGGGGGGGGGGGGGGCTAATCATCTAAGAGGGGGGCGCGAAATCCGCCCCCCCCCCCCGTACATCGACGCTTTTAATCACCTAAGAAGGGGGGGGCGCAAAATCTGCCCCATACATTGACTTAGTAGGGTGGGGGGGGGGGGTGCTGCGATGAACCTTTGCCCCTCCTAATGGGGAACCTTGCGCACGCCTATGGATTCAACCTAGTCCTCTAGTTCAACCAACTCCCGGAAACAAACGCTAGCAGCAGTGAAGTGGCGCGAGTGGATGGCGAATGTTAGAGTTACCGTATACAGTAACTCTAGCGAATGAGAAACCGCGGAGAGCCGGGAAAGGAGAGTGAACAGCAAAAAAAGGAAAAAAAAGTAATGTGCACGCAGCTTTTGTTTTGTTTGTAATTACTGCTGTTTCAGGTGTGCACTGCAGTAGCGTCGCCAGAAACTTACGGTGGGTGGGGGGGGGGGTCACTCATGCATTATGTGTACACGCAAAACTGAAAAGCTGGGGGGGGGGGGGGTTGAACGGTTGAACCCCTTGAACACACCCCACCGCGCCTGGCTACGCCAGTGGTTCACCGCCAGGGGAGAAATTGGCTCTAATCCCTCCCTTCTGGTCTTTTAGCGATCTGGCTGTCTGCTCCTGCTCTGCCCTTCTCAGCCATGCCGAAAAGACGCCCTGGAGTGTGTTGTTTCGACGGTGGGCACTTGACTCAACCTGCAGAAAACGGGAGAGACTGTGTTCTGCGAACCGTGAGGGACAAAGCACAATTGCACGGCTATGTTCAACTGTTGGCGCCTTTGTGCCATCCTAAGCAATAACATTTTTGTTTTCTGCCTATTTTTGGCGCCTAAAATGAGCTTTTTTAACGCCACGCTGTGACGCTTTCTAACACGTACGTGTGGCTTTAAAGGGGTCATGAACCACTTTTCCAAGTAATGATCTAATGACATCAGTATCGGAGTTTACTGCCTCCCGAATCGATTGCCGCAAAAATTTCTCGAATCCGTCAAGAATGAGCGGAGTTACGGGGTTTGGGCGCATGCGCTCTCGGCGCTTTCTCTCTTTTCTCGTGCCGACGAGCGCACTGGAAGCTAGACAGGGAGGGATGGCACGGGGGGAAAGAAGTTACGTCAGCGCGCGTCATGAAACGCGATCGCTCTCCCGCTGTGATTCGCGTGCGCGAGCGCGGCTACCGTGTACTGAGGAGCGCGGCGCCGGCAAGTGGCGGCACCCCGTGGCAAGAAGCGCATTTGATCCGAACGCCGCTCTCGATTTACGTCGCCTATCGGCCAATGAGTATGCTATGTCTTTTGCGACGCGGCGATGCAGATCGCGACGTCAATCGGCAGACACCCCGCCCACCGACGAGAGTGAGAACCGGCCTCTGTTTGAAAAGAGGGCGCCTGAGAAAACAGCAACTTCGCGTTCCGCTTGTAGCCTTTACGCGGCGCGCACGACTGCAATATTTGGCTGAGCAGTTCATAGCCGTGTCAGCTTTCCGCAGGATGCGTTTTTTCAACAAGCCCAAGGGGTGCTTCATGACCCCTTTAACGCCTTCGGGCAATGCGGGGCAATCCTTGCATAAAGAATAAAGAAAGAGGTGTTGCTGCGTAGAAAAGCGAGCGCGCGTGGTCTGCGCTCTTACGTCACAGTCGACGCGACGGCGAGGAGGCGAATCCACAGAAATCGCAAGGAGGACGTACATCAAAATGGGCTTGTTGGTACGTACACGTAGTTTTTCAAAAAGCGCAAAAGCAGGACGCCGCGTTGTGTTGTGTGATCTATTCTCGGTGTCCTGTTTTTGCGCTGTTTGAAAAACTATGAGGAGATACATCTTGCCATGGCGGCCACTTCGTTTTTGTCAATAAAGGCGGGAAGCCGCAAGCACGGGCTCGTCGCCGCTCATACTCCCCGTCGACAGACACGTCTTGATACGAGATGCGCGGTTTCCTCCCCGGGAGTACGCACTTTCTTAGGACGCCCCATGGCTGTCTCGGCGCGATCGGGCGCAGCCAGGCTATGCACTGCAGAGCGTAGGTTGCGCGCAATGTGACGACGTCGGTGGCTGTTGCTTAGCTACCGCGCAGGGGCGTAGCCAGGGGGGGGGGGGTGGTTCAACCCCCCCCCCCCCCCCGAAAATTTTCAGTTTTGCTTGCGTATATATACACGCGCACATACAAACGCACGCATGAACATACATAAAGTATGGTATAACAACCCCCCCCCCCCCGAGAAAAATTTCTGGCTACGCCCCTGCTACCGCGCTTGCGCGCTTGGTCAGGTGGTGCGGTCAACGATAACGTTGGGTGGAGTATCTGGTCGCGATGCTCGATTCCTCTTCCTTTCTATCTCATTTTCTCTCTCGTTGATCTTCTGTATTTCTCTCTTTCTGCATTTCTTTCTCATTCTGTGCTACGCTTTACCCTCCCCCTCCTCCTCACGCTCACTTCCCTTTCCCGCCCGCTTGCTGCTAGCGTGCCTGGATAGCCGAGTAGTTAGGACGCTCGCCTTCGGATCGAGCGTAAGCGGGTTTGAATCCCGCCTCGTGAAAAATTCTTTTTCGGCAAGAAATTCTCCCTCTCTGTGCTCGTTCTCCCAGCCGTCAGGGCTATTACAGGCGACGCCGGAGCGGTGAGTAGTGGGATTTGCCCAAATTCTGTGGCACATACCTGTTTTTGATGATGGTAGTTTTCTGCAACACCACTGCCGCTTTATGGCCTGACTAACAGCTTCGCTGTTAATGTAGGCCTTCATGTAGGTTTAATGTAGGCTCTTCATAAACATTGAAGTCATCCTTCTGAAAAAAAAAGAAAAAAAAAGAGAAGCGTGCATGGGCGACGGCGCCGGGTTAGAGAAAACAGCACTGAGCGGCCAATACTATAAGCGTACCTTGCATGGTGAAGATAGTTTGTAAGTGACACTCATGAGTAGGCTGTAGCATATTGCTAGCTATATAGCATTGGTGTTAAAGCATCAAATGAAATGCTAGCGGTATTGTGTGATAACGCATGGAGGTACAGCTTTTCTTTAAGTTCAGCTCTATTCCCCATCGTCTATAACTGTTAGAAAAATTAGACTGTCATGTTTTGCCCTTGGAAAGTTTTTTGTAAAGCATTTTCATGTTCACCGGTGATTCTTTTTTTTTTTTTAAAATAACATAATCTTAGTCGAGCAGTCGCATTCATGCTTCATTATCTATGGCTTCCAACAAATCATCGGCGGTAGATGATCGGGAATTCTTTATCTAATTTGCATTTCCAAGCCCAGCATAATCAACATATGCGGCGCGAAAGAAGCAGTGGCGTAGGCAGAAATTTTTTTCGGGGTGGGGCACCTCCTTGATCTGACATTGGGTCTGGGCAGAGAAGTTGGGTCGAGTGTCAATTCGTGCTCTGTACCCCATGGGGAAAAAAAATTCGAGGGGGGGGGGGCACGGGCCCGGTGTACCCCCCCCCCCCCCCGCCGGCAACGCCACTGGCCAGAAGTAACCCGTAGCATTTCAGAACGCTCGTGCTCTACAGTGCCTTTTGAAACGGAGAGAAGCCTTCACTTTGTTTCTGCTCATTGGAAGGGCTTCAGATTTCAGAGTTGGTTTTACGGAGAGTGCTCTATATGTCGCTCTATCAAGTAATTCAAATGTGATGTTCGAACGCTAGATTTCAAGGCGTGTTCCGCCCAGCTTATTGAACCAAGGGGGTTCAGGACCCACCCTGCCCCCCTCGTGAATTGTGCCCCTGCAGCACAGTACCTGCATGCATGTACTTCGTGGGCCCGGAGCTTCGTTCCACATCGCTACGGGTCCAAGTATACGCCTTCTCATATTCCGAGAGAGCCCTAAGCAACCCCAGTAATTTGTGTCTCTTAATTTCAGCAAAGCTGTCAGGCGTGGGCACAGGGGGCGGTGGGGGGCACGCAGCTGTGGCTACCCCTGTTTGTTCTCCGATATCCACTCTGCTCTCCATTCCTATCTCTTGATGCTACTCCTATATATCATTTAATTGTCGTGTCATTGTGCGCTGGCTGGTCCTTCGCGAGTTTATTTGTTATCCCGCGAGTGTCTGCCCCGTACGTTAGAACTGGTAGAATGCAATGGTAGAACACTTTCCGTTTCAGGGACAGCGGTAAACAATTGACTGTCATGATTTGAAAGGTCTGCCGTGTGCGCTCCAGAGTTTATTCTTCGGTGAATTTCCTTTTCATGAGTACGCTCCCCTGTTAGAAAACTGACCTAGATACTTAAGGTTGGGCGTGAATCGTGAACAACTTTTCTTTTATTGATAAATTCTGCATATTAATTTACTGCCCTACTTTCTCGATGCTTTTTTTTTTTTTTTTTTTGCGAATCGTCGCTTGTTTCTGAAGAGCACAGTGTCGTTTGCAAGCTGTAGGTTGCTGAGATAATCTCGTTATTAATTATTCCCATTTCTTTCCAATCCAGTCGTTTGAATATTCGCAATGCCCACGAACTATAGGTGGCGCGCCGTGCTTTTCAAGATGGCGCCAGGAGGAGGGTCAACCCGTTTGTTAGCATAGGAACAGATAGTACGTGCGGACGTACGGCCCGTGCCACTTTCACCGGATGAAGTCATGAGCTGTGCTGAATTGGATATGAGACTAAACTACTTTCCCAAACCATGGAAAGTGCTAAGTACTCGCCACCTAATTATTTGCTGTGGTGTGAAAGGTTATATTTCAGCTCCGTTACCGTGCATAACGATGCTTTGCGAAATCCTGTGCGTGCTACATAAAACTGCATGAACTAAAATTGACGTATGAGCAGAACGGCACTCCGAGGTAGTACGTACCGAGCCAACGTTTATAGATACGTTGTACCGAGCCTGCCTTACGGATTTGCCGCAGTAGTAGGCCGCCAGCGAGTAGCGCCATCGCTGCTGCACGGGACCGCACGTTTAACGTGGTGATGGTTTGCAAACATAATACGCCGTCGTCATTACTTGTGCAGTCGGGAACGCGGAGTTACGTCTTCAACGGAACACAAGCATTTAACATCCCATTCAGTAGCGCTTGTGTCACAGCCATGCTGAGACTCTAGCCGTGTGCAATTCACTTCAATCGCATGTTGCAGGCTCGATCAGCACGATCGAAACACGAATATCGAAAAGAATGCACACGTATCCTTTTCGCAACGTCGAAGAAGTTAGCCGAGAGGCGTGGATTTTGGCCTTGACTGCACGTTCCATCGCTCTAACCATTTCGCTTCGCCGTTCGGGCTCGAGCGTGTTGGCGGCATGCGGCGCTCCATAATATCCACAATAATTGATACATGCAATGCACAAGAGGAACTATGCTTTTATTTTGATCTCGCTCAAGGATATTATACATTAAATACAATCAAATCACACCATATCCCGCTAAAGGGGGCCTGAGGCGATGCGAAGCAGCGTTTCGGCATGTAGAGCCCGCGTTTCAGAGGGGGAGTGGAAAGGGGAGGGGAGAGAGGCAAAGGGGAGAGGGGAAGTGGAGAAGGGGAAGGGAGAGAGGGAAAGTGGAGAGGGGGAGGGGAAATGGGAGATGGTAAGTGGAGATGGGGAAGGGGGAAAGGGAAAGTGGAGAGGGCTTACGCATGCGCAGTAACGGTGGTCACGCCGCACACCACCACCACCGGATTGAAATCCGCTATAAGATGCTTCACATCTAAAAGTGACCTACGAGCGTGAAAGAACATTAACGCACGAGGGGACGTGAAGTGCAACTCGCTCCTCGTTAGTTAGCAGCTGATCGTTCACCGTCGCTGTCACTCTCGGCGCCTTCACAGTCTTCTACGTCCAGTGAAACATCCTCGTCGTCAAGATGGTTTCTTTCAACATCACTGCTGAAAGCAATCTGAAGAATTTCCTCCACCGAACAACTTCGACCACTCCGCGTCACCACGTTTACAATTACAGAGACGTCTGGGCACGGAGAACATTTCGCCAATTTCGCTCTCACATCGGTCAACGAGCAAATCGCTTGCAGTGTGCTGCCACCTATCAACAAACGTACAAAAACAAGCGGCGCAGCGCTGGCTATGAAACCCAACACACTGGCGAAGGACGGCGTGGAAAACACTGTAGTGGAAAGCGTTCGCGCCACGAAAGGCGTCGAGCAGACGCGTCCTCGAATGATTGAAACGTCGCTCGCACGATTAGTAACAGCGCTTTGCTGACAAAGGATAGAGGCATATTTTAATGTACCGACAACTTGAGATCGCTCAGTTTTACAAGAGCACATCGCGAGCCGGCGCGACCTCCCGCGTACAGTGTTATGGGATTCATGCACTACAAGAAGCACTGACCAATGCTATATACAAGCAAAACAGGGTGAGCTTCAACTGAATATGTCAGACGATAACATTTAACTAACCTACGTGGCTACAGAAAGCCTCGCGAAGCTGATAGTATGCGTACGCTGTGGGCTAGCATTGAAAGTGCGAGTCGCCACGTATTTTCACGAAAACTTCGCGCCTCGCAAGAACGAATCAGATTTCTCGTGTCAAGGAGGGCCCGGTTTGTTCACTGATGCAGGGAACATGCCAACTCGTAGTGTTCCTTCCTTGCCAACGCGTTAGCACTGAGGTTAGCACAGCCGAACAAGGGAGCGACTGCATAGTGCTGCCATTTTGTCGTCTACTAACCCTCCTCGAGTGGACGCTCCTGAATTCCGCTTGGCGGCGCGACAGTCTATGGGCATTGCGAATAGGGAGTGTCTAGCGTTACGTCTAGACGTAATGGTACGAGCCGTTGCAGTTACGTCTGGACGTAAGAATAACGAGTCTTAAAAGTTACGTCCAGCGTGGCAATACAAATACAGCCCGTTAGAATGCCGTTAGACCTACCGAACCGATTGGCAGCGGCTAGCGTGTCGTGCTCGGAACTGCGAGGACGTTGGTTCGAACCTCGCTGCTGCTGCTGCAATTTTTTTTTTTTTTTTGTCTCAGGTGTTGCTGAAGTCTGTTGCCAGAGAAGCGCGACGAGGCTCTTGGGTTACGTACGCCTCCGCCTGCCCCGAAGGGGCAGGCTGCGCGGGCTAAACAGCGCGTGGCCGCGACAGCGGCCAGTAGCGCGTGACCGTGACCCTGCCAACCGGCCATTGAGCGTTAGCGAAATGGCCGCACTCGCGAAGCGAGGGCGAAGCCACGATTAGGCTGCCGCGCCCGAAGGGCGCAGAGGGCCTTCACTGAGCAACAGGAAAATAATGTACTCACGTTTGTGGAAAGCCACATGACTAGAGTCCCTAGATTTTCCCTGCTCTTCAACAGGGAAAAATCTAGGGATTTTAGTCTGGACGTAACGATAGCGGTGACTACAGTTACGTCTGGACGTAACCCTAGCAACAGCCTTGCGAATATTCTGGGCATGCAGTGAATAACACTGGAGATATCGTGTCTTCTTGCGTGACACTTATGGAGAAGCGGAGTAGCTGTGGAAACTTTGTCACTTAAATGTAAACATTTCGACAGAAGTCTGTCTGGCTGGGTGGAAGAATTAAGAAGTTGAAATACCTCCAGCCACAAATTCTTGGAGGAAACCCGACGTTTCGAGACCGGCTTGGTCTCTTCTTCAGGGGTGACTGTGCTGATCAGGGAGGCTTCGTCGCAGCTTGTGGGTGACTGTGCTGATCAGGGAGGCTTCGTCGCAGCTTGTTGCGACAAGCTGCGACGAAGCCTCCCTGATCAGCACAGTCACCCCTGAAGAAGAGACCAAGCCGGTCTCGAAACGTCGGGTTTCCTCCAAGAATTTGTGGCTGGAGGTATTTCAACTTCTTAAAACTTTGTCACATACGTCTCGTGCTAAAAAACAAAAACAAAAAAAATGTTTCGACAAAAAAAAAAAAAAAAAGTGCCGTGACCAGGATTCGAACCTGGGTTATTGCGGCCACAACGCAAGGTACTAACCACTATACGATCACGGCTACCCGACCGGGCGGGGTGTTTGTTCCAATAACTAGGATATAAACGTACACATTTCTTACCTAGTCTTATTTTCAAAATAATTTCACGTTTTGCACGCTCACCAACCACCACCGACGGCTGCACTCACTCACATTACCAACTTCACGCCGATTGCACTGACGCCGCGAGCATGTGCCGGCGGTTTCCCGCGTAAGTCCTGCGTGGTTGATTGGATTTCGATGTTGGTGCTGAGAGACGCGACAAGTAAACGAAATGAGAGATCGTAACGTTACGCCAGCCTTCGTAAAGTTTTCGTGAGGCATTACTCTTCGCCCGCGTGATTGTGGTTGGTTATCGGCAGGATTTGATTTGTTTTGCACGAGTGTCACATGAGAGCTTTCGTACGCGATCGAGCCCCGATCACGATATCGAGGTAAAGATGTTCGATCCTGATCGAAGGTGCCGATGGGTGCCAACCATTATTAATCGACGCGCACTAACTTTTCAGCTGCTTTGCCAACACCTGTGAGCATTTTCTGCCGATATCTTTGCATGTATGTACAGTCACGCTCAATATGAGTTGCAACACGGTGGCCGGGGTTCGTGGCACGCCAAGCCTGAACGGTGACACCGGCAAACGCTAATCTAATTGCGAGAACACCACTAACTGAAACGGTGTTTATTTCAATAACTTTTCCTATGTCGGCACCGCTTTGCACTGCTGGCGCGAATTCCCACGAAACCTCTATAAATGTTTTATAGAGGTTTTACACCTTCATTTAACAGCTGCATGTAGCTGCACGTCGCTGTCGCGCCCTCCACACTTTTCTCTCTCTCTCTCTACCTCTTTTCTAGAGTGTAGTCAACGCCTGTGTAGTCTATTTGCACATCAGCAGGTAGGGGTGACGTAACCTGAGCAGAAACGTCGTGTGTGACGTCACACCACCGAAAGGCAGTTGCCTGGAATTTCATAAGTATCACTTCTATCCAGTGTCAGCCCGTGCCGCTGGGGAGGGGGAGTAAACAACGCCGCGGTTCTCACTATTTTGCCAGCATCACACGCCCCCGAGCCAGGGTCGATAGCGATATGTGGCGCTTTATCAATGACGTCATCTGAGACGCGTCCGCTCAGGTCACGTGTCCTCGAGCTGGTGATGTGCGAATAGGTTTCGACTTTTTCTGGCTTTTATATTGTTACGTAATATCTCCTGGTTACTGAACATTCCTGGGCCCCTACCATCCGCACTTTGCAAAGGGGCCAAAGAAAAACTATCGTACTAATTACTACCAGCACTACCTCCAATCAATCTCAACGCAACGGTCAGCTTGTCTGCCAATGTTTTGTTTCCACTAACCAGTCTTACATCGCAGTACGAAAGAAACGTGGACAAGTGTAAAATCTGTTTTATGGATAGGTGTATTCATTGTTCCTTTTACATTACTGCGCAAACAAATGTAAAATTTGCGAGTTTACTGACTTGTCAGGCCATTTCTACTTATCCTTTGCTGAGCTCTAAAATCTGTCCTGTGAAATTTAAACTAAACATGTTCAAGTGATGATTGATGCTTGAAGCGGTGATAAATCATTGAACATGGAATGTCGCCGCCATTGGTTGGCAGACTCACTCATGAGCCAACTCACTCATATCAAGCAGCAAGGCTGCACGAGCCCAGCTGAGTAATGTTTTGGTGAGCTAGAGTTTGAGTGAGTCCGGTTGAGAAGAATTTTAGTGAGACTGAGTCAGGGAAATTTTGGTGACTCTGAGTAAGCCCTAAGCGCAAGATACATTTCTTGAGTGATCTTCGCATCTTTTTGCCAAGGCTGTGGTCCTGTCTACTCATCAACAGCATTACTATCAGCCTTATGTCTGCTCGTGTTTATACTAGTGTCTCATCACACATATTTCAACGCACTAGTGTCCATGCGCCAGCTCAATATTTGGTGATCAAAGGTGTGAGTTAGGGAGACGGGGTGTCTCTTGTCTTCCTTCCGCAAACTAACTTTCACGGGATTTTCTTGAAGTATATCTCGTGCGAGTCGTGTCTTTAATAAAAAAATATTCTTAATGGATTGCAACTGCTGATAGTATTTGAAGGTACAAGACCAGAAGGTGCATCGAGAGCGCCGATTATGCGACATATTGGGGTTTAATAGCACTGACACCATGATCAAAAAGTTATATGCTAATGCACTCACGAGTTTACTCACTTGGACTCGGATCAAGCCGCAAGTCTGAGTGAGCCCAGCTGAGCAATATTTTAGCGAGTGCGAGCCTGAGTGAGCCCGGTTGAGAAAAGTTTTAGTGAGTCTTTGTCTGAGCGAGTATGGCTGAGGGAAATTTTGGAGAGTTTGAGTGAGCCCTGAGTGCAAGACATATTTTATGAGTGAGTCCGAGTGAGCTCCACTTTTTTTGCCGACCTATGGTTGCCAGAGCCAAAGTTTGCACAAGAGTATTGAACTTCACCAAGGCTACCGAGCAACTCAGCTGCTGCATTGACGAATACAAGTCCACTTGTCAAAACATTGGCTCCCGTGACATTGCCTGTTTGATTTCTCATCAGTCCCGTGAAACGTGCCATTCTGTGCCATCTAGGTAGGATTGTTTGTTTGTCACCTGAAGGAGCCTGGCTCATACCCACGAGGGGGATTGGCCACACTGACAATTATAAAGGGAAATGTAAACCTTGTGAAACGTCCAAAAGAAAGAAGAATGAAACGCGATGTAAATAAAAAGTGAAACAGTTAAGAAATTCAAAAAGCCATAGGATAAAGAATGAAAAAAGAAAAAACAAAAGGAAAAAAGTTGGTTTCAGTGGTCAGTAGCATTAGTGGCGTACTCTTCCGGTTGCTTGAATGAATTTGTGTAGCGCAGTCACAATAGCAATGTGGCTTGCCCCCAAAGTGATTGGCTCCAAACGATAACAGGCGGCTAGAAGTAGTAAATGGTAAAGCCAGCCTAGCAGTCGGCATTTCAAGCAACATTCTACGGAGTGAGGTGAAACGCGGCAAAAAAGTGATCTATCGTTTCTGGTTCATTGGAAACTGCACAGATGTTAGTTAATGAGATGCCAGATTTATGAACCGCGGAACTCTACAGCGAAAGCTTGTGGGGGTCACCTCGCATTGACGTAAAAGGCATTTGGTGGTGTTCCATGAGAACTGTAAGTGCCAGTACTCCTTCGATTGTATGAGAGCTGTTTCTCTGTTTTTTTAAATGTAACAGGCATTTGAATCTCTTTCCGGTAATTAAAGAAAAAAGGGTTACAACATGTAACACCGGACCATCTAAAGACGCCGTAGCGAGTGAGTCAGCTGCTTCATTTAGAAAGATTCTAACATGCCCGGGGACCCATACCAACCGAACTTCTGATATGCTACATGGTAAAAGGCTCGAAAATATTCTAAGTAGATGCGATTGTTTTGTGGACGTTAAATGCGTACAAACCAACAAGGCATCTGTAATAATGATAACTTGTGATTTTTGAGAATTTAGTTTTCTAATAGCCAATGTGATCGCCACAAATTCTGCAAGAAATATTGGGGTGAAGTCGGGTAGTCGGAGAGCAAAAGACCAATTGAGCTGCAGGGAGAAAATGCCCACTCCGGCCTTTTGAAGATTTTGCGTTGTGTTTGTTGAAATTGCGAGGTGAGCAGGAAATTGACCGAGGTGATCTTGAAGGAGACCTTCGAGAATATGCTTTGCAAGCAATTTAGCATTTTTTGGGAAAATGTAATCGAAAACTAAATTAATCTTCAGCGAACTCGGTCTTGGGGAAGCTAAGCACGGCAGTGAAACTTGTAGGTCCGATAACAGCAACTCGACGAAAATGACTTGAGGCCTTCGATAACGTTGCCATGGATGCTTGAAGAATGAATCGGGAGATGTGATAAAAACTGTCTGGGGACGGGAGAGAGGTGCATCGTAGAGCTTTAATAACATCTGCACGGTGAGCTGCTTAAACCTTGCATCAAGTGGAATGACGCGAGCTTCTAAATACAGCATGCTAATAGCAACACGTCTCGGTAGTCCAACACACAGACATAGCGTTTGCCTTTCTAACAATAATAGATGTCTTAATTTGTAAGCAGTAGATCCGGAAAAAAAGGATGCAACCGAATTCCAAAATGGGGCGCACATAAAGTTTATATATCACGAGTAAAGTTTCTCTACGCATTCCTGAATTTTTATTACAAAAGCGCCGCAACAACCCCATGGCGCGTTCTGCCTTACGAGTGTTTAATTAAATTTGCTGTTGCCAATTTAAATCGTAAACATAAACAATCCCTAAATATGTTAATGATATTACTTGCATGATCTGTTTGTTTCGATAATGAAGTGAAACAAAAATGGGATCTGCCAAAGGGAATACGAGTACAGCGCATTTACTAACGTTGAGCGAGAAAGAAAGTCCGTCAAGCCATACCTCAAGCTCAGTCAAATGAGACTGCAAAATTTGGTATAAAGTATTGATATTGTAGGATGACGAGAAAAATGCGACATCGTTGGCATAGACATAAAGGTGAACACCTCGATTAACTGGGATAGATTATAATAAAGTATTAAATAAATGTGGGGAAAGAACCAAGTCTTGCAGAACACCTCGTGTTGGCTTATATGAGCCAGACGTAACCCCCTCGTGGCAACAAAAGAATGGTCTCTCGGAGAGGAACTCCTGCACCCAGGATACGACGTAATTTGGCATGTCACAACTCACTAATCTAGAAATCAATATACCGTGTTCAACACTCTCATAGGCTTTTGCAATATCTAATGTAACTATTGCAGAAATCTGATCAGATACTCCTGCAAGTCGAATTCGGCTTTCAAAAAGTGAACATAAGCAGACGATATCGAACAACCCTGTCTAAAACCTATTTGTCTCGAAGAAAGGATACCCTGACGAGAAATGAATTCGCTAAGCCGAATATGAATAATTTTTTCAATTATTTTAACTAAATTTGAAGTTAGGGAGATAGACCGAATGTTATCCAGGACATATCCGAGGCTCTGATTTTTTCATAGCAGCACAATTTTAGCAATTTTCCATGAACTCGGAATCCATGTGTACTGTAAAGAGCAGTTAACTATGTTCAAAAGTTCATCGGGATAGGAATTAAACATTAATTTAATCACAGAGTTTGTAATGCGGTCCAGTCCAGGAGCCGCTTGATTTACAGTTAATATGACATCCGCCAATTCTGCCATAGTGACTTTCTGAAAGTCCGATGTCGAACTTGCGAATATCATAGGTCTGAAACACGTAGATGCAAAATGCGCTTCGAGTCCTTTCGCGATGTCTTCTAACATGTCAGATGCCGCTTTAGGGGATAGCGCTACGGAGTGAGAATATGACGATATCTGTGACGATTTCTTGTTGCGTAAGAACCTGTACAGTGCAGATCTTTTATCCGGTTTTGATAAATAAGAATGCAAATCAGCTTTGTGGTTATCTTTAGCTACTGCTACTGTTCGTTTAAATATTGCAGCGTAGAATTTATAGTCAATCCAATTTTTCGGTATGTGGTTATGATGTAGACGCTTCCATGCAGCTTTCTGGCGCCTATAATCAATCCTGCATGCATCATTGCACCAAGCAGAGTTTGACGGTCTATTCGCAGCCCTAACAGAAAACTCTGCCGGTTGAACAGCAGCGCTTGTAAATGCTACCACTGAGTCAGTTCTTTGTTGCTCATTACATGCTGTTAATGACAGGATCGCAGAATTTAAAGTGGCTTTATTGATTTTATAGTTGATGAACCGTTGCTGCCGCATAACAAGAGCCTGACGCGATAGCATGATGTCGAAGGTAATCAGAAGGTGGTCGCTATTTGTCCCATTGTCAAATGTTTCCCCAAGATGAAATGACCAGCTGGCTAGACGAAGAAGTCAGGTCTAATGTCGAGGAGCATCGTTCATGTAAGAAGGTAGTGTGACCTGAATTATGGCAACGAAAATCATTATCCTGCAGCCAATTCCACAATCGTTTCCCACACCCATCCATTTTTATCCCCCAAGAAATGTGGTGAGAGTTGAAATCTCCTGCCAATAGAATCAAATTTGAACTGGAATTCCTGGTGACAAAATCTAGGTGGTCTGTACTTCTTACTCCATTCGGAAAGTGCGCATTTACCACTGTAAACATAGATGACCCAGGCAACAAACAATCTACTGCTAACAGTTCACAGTCAGGACAAATATGTTCGAAAGATACGGCGACGTTATGATACATTTTTGCGGAGACTAGGGCCAACAACCCACCTCCTCTACCTAGTTGATAAGTGTACGAAAATTATTGATGGTAAATTTTTTTGTTTACTGAAAGCCAAGGTTCTTGAAGTAAAATAATATCAGGAATTTTTTGTATTAGACTAGCAAGATCAGTGTAACCGGAAGATACAGAATGGCAGTTCCACTGAAGAACTTGTACACACGCTATGGTGGACTAAATATAGTCGACTCCACTGCAGAACGCAATGCGTCCTGCTCGTTGTTGTCAGTGTTAGTACCTTTTTTGGTTTCGACCGGGAAGAATGGGTCGGAGACAATGGGGCATTCCGTCACTTAGTGACATTTCCGAGCCTTATCTCACCAAAAGACCCACTGGGTCCCACAGGGGTAGGGAACCGAGAGCTGGCTGGCAAGCTTCTCTGGAATAGCATCTGTTTGACTCTGAAGGTTTAATTCATTGCCGTGGTGTTCAGACTCGCTATTAAAAGTGAGCAGCTTGTTTATTACGAGTGTTCTGGCGAGTTTAATTTTTGGCTCATCATTAAGGCGATACCCACTTCCTCAAAGAGAACAGTTTAAAGTTAGTCAGTCCAGTGTTCTTGCTTTTAAACCAGCACATGCATGCAACAGTCACCGTACCAGTCATTCTCAAACTTGCTACTGGCTATCAGTCCACCTACCAGTAGCATGACTGGTGAAGAAAGGGAGCCGGTGCAACGCAAGCAGGTCTATGTACACTTTTATTCACAGAAATTCCATTTTTTTTTGTACCATGGCATGTCCTTTGAAACGAACATAAAGCAGGAAAAAAAAAAGCACACAGTGATTCTGTACAGAAGGCCATGTTGGCCGTGCTCACAAAACAAAAAGGTTGACGATACAGACAGAAATTGTGCATAGCTGCAGACATGAAGCACTACCTGTCACACTGACAGCACCGTTTGCACCATTCGTTTCGACCAACAGGCAATGATGACCCAATCTGCTGAAACGTCAACATTTTAGTCTATTTTTGAATCTCTTACTGTCAAACTTTCACAACTGCATCATTGTGACAGGACAGGGACTGTCATTTTCGGACAATACAGATACAAGACCTGTCATGGCACGACTAACTTGGCCAAGCTGCGGAGTGCACTCGCCGTTTGACGTAGAAGCAACCCAAGGCACTCAATATAGCTCTCGGCAATCCTTTGTTGCATATATGTGCTCTTGAACCTCTGCGATGCCACGCTAGACTTCAGGGAACAGGTACTCTTCATGGTCTTTCGAAGACAACACCGAAACAAAAACCAACAGAATATATTAGGCTAGCCCACTAATCTATTAACAGCTCTCCGGTAGTATTTACTAAACTCTACACTGACTACTGCAACCAAACAGAAAGCACCACAAATGGGGGAAGGGAAATGGCCAAAAAACAGTATACATTCCCTCTACCACACCTTTCCCAAGCAGTTGATCGAAGTGTAGTTTAACAGATACGTATACTTACATTATATACAGAGAACAATATGCCCTCTCTTTGGACAGGTGGCTGAAGACCATATTCACGTGTGTGCAATGCCCACCAGCAATGGTAATGATATCAAAGGAAAAAAAGCTAGCATCAAAAGAGCAGCACATCCAGTTCTATTTCATTCAAAGCACGGCCTACTTTATCCTCTGCTCCAGTTTGAAAGAAATTGGGCCCTTTCATACTGAACCACAAAGCAGGTAACTTGGCTATCCATTCTACAGACAGCGGGCCCTTGTTACAACTAATCACACGAGAGATGAACTGCAATAAAGGAGCAGACTACTGCTGAGAAAGAACAATTTGTGTGCCTTGAACGAAAATGAACAGAGGGCCACTTGCAAACTTTAGATGAACAGAAAGCAGTTTGTTTACACGTCCGTATGGTGTATAAACCTCCGGGTGCACAAATGAGATTGAAGTGCACTCCACACCCTAAAAAAAGTGTCGCCATGTAGGGAGAAAAAAATCCAGCCTACATACTGTTGGCCCATGCACCTGCAGTTCACTAATCCTTGTAGAAAATGTTGCATTTCCCCATACGCGATTCCATATGCCCTCTAAGGTAAAATACACCACCTGTAAACATTTCTCCATGAACTGACAATTGAAGTTATTAAAAGCACTGCTCTCTGAGCAGCCTTTTTTGCAGAACTCTGTGGAATTAATTTAGGTGATCTACAGCCACTTGCGAACCTAAAGGATTACATTTTGTCTGGATTTCTCGTCCTTCCACTGTACAAACTGCTCCGCCTGCCTCAAGATGCCACCCTCACAGAGTGGCAACGAAAGAACCACTCGCGTCATTTTGCGCTCACTTTGCGTCTTTGATCACCCTTCTCACATATTCACCCTCTAATGTACAAGTGCTTGTGGACGCCCATGTTCAATAGAGCGACGACAAAAAGCACACGTGTCTCACTTAATGTCCTTCGGCGCCTGCTCATTGCTCCTATCGCGGAAGAATCCTGCCTGTGTCCGACACTCGCGCACAGTCACCGTGACCAGGTTGGCAGTCACATCCGTAATCAGGACTTGATCCACAACTGGACTCTGCTTCTGCCAGAAGTCGGGGATGATGGCAAGCTGGCTGTACTCGGGCTCGGCTACAGCCGGCTCTGCGCTGGCTTCCTTGGGTGGCAGCAGCATCGGAGGAGACGCAGCCTGGCCATTGTGACTGTGCATCGGCTTTCCTTGGGAGACGGCTGAAACTGCTGGTTTGCAGACATTCTCGCGGTCGCTGCCCGGCTGAGGTGGCGCGCCGTCGCGCCCATTGAGAACGGGAGTCGCCGACGGCACCGGCTGCTGGGGTGCAACAACACCCGTGGCAGGAACGGGGGAGCTGATGGGTACAGCGGTGGGGTGGGGTACGGGACCGACAGAGTTGGCAGAATTCGATGCAGCCTGATGCAGAGATGGCGAACTGGTTGGCAGAGCCAGATGGGGTGGCCGCGAGATTCGTGCCACCGCTGCCGGTCCGAGCTGCCCGGTACCCAGTCGGGCGGCTACGGGGGGCACCGCAAGGTGCGAGGCAGGGGGATGGGTGTGGTGAACGTGCGTCATGCCGAGGCGTGGAGTGATGGGCTTGAAGGCTACCGGTGGCCGCACGGGCACCCTCACCGGCGACGAGCCGTTCACGAGCGATGCCGCCGCCGTAGAGACTGGAGGAGGCTTGGCTGCCGCGTTGATTGTGGGCACGTCCATGGGCCTAGACAACCTGGGCATCTTGCTGGGGGGTTGCTGGGATACAGATGCGACCTGAATCTGTGGACTAGATGACGTTGGCTTCACATCCAACTTGCGTTTAGTTGCCGTGTCGGGCTTCTTCGAAGCTTCCAACACCGGCGGGGAAGACAAACATGCCTCTGCTGGGCTTGGCTTAGAGACGGACGTTGTCGGTTCGCAGCTTTTCTCCGACGGTGGCTGACTGGGGGCTGCAGTCACTAGTTTTGCCTTTTCTTCCTCTTCTTTCGGGCTCTTGGCACTCTGAAGTGTCTTTGGTGGGCTGGCTACAGCAATGGCAGGCTTGGCCTTGCCCGACAGCTCCTTAGCTTCAGCTGGCTGCGGCTTTGGTGTCACGGCAGCCGGATGGGGAGTCTGTGGCTGCTGCTGCTGTGGCGGTGTCGCAGACTGCAACGTGGACGCCGAAAGGCGCGACGCAGCCGTCGCTGTGGAGCTGTCTTTCTCTTCTGTAGCACTGGGCGACAACACTGGTGGTGGACTGTGTGGTGGAGATACTGCAGGGTTTGTCTCCGTGCTCGAGCTGTTGCCATGAGGTGTAGCAGGTGCATCGTTGGAGGTGTCGTCCTCACTCTTGGCCTTGTTGGAGTCGTGCCGGAAATCCTGCTGTGGCTCGCTTGAGCTCTGAGGAAAAGCATAAAAAATGTAAAATTTAGGAGAGCTTCAAAGTAATCTAGTGCAAATCTCTATACACTTAAAAAAGGCCGATCACACTGATAAATTTATTGCTAGTTTGAGCGAGTGCCCTCACTGTCTTAGAATGCCACTTTGGCAATGCACTGCTATATGAGAAAGGGAAGTGCACTTTGAAATTATGGTAATGGCAATGAGTAATTTAGTAGCACAACAACAGGCAATGTTTCATGACTAATACCCATCACACAGCAAATCTAACGTCATTTACAACGAACGACATTAGGTGAACTTAATGTCATTTTACCTGCCTGCTGTCACACGACAAAAACAAATATTTTAAAATGGTGACCATGACTTTAGCCCTCCTGAGCCGTGACTTTGGGAGAAATAAAAATCTATTAAAACTTGCATCGAACACGCGTGTATCCTTGAAAATAATTTTCCATCATCAAAAAAAGGTGCTCCTAGAATATAAACGCAGCCGTTTTACACAACTTGCCGCAGCTGCACGACACAAATTACAAGTCAAGCCAAGAAACAAGCGAAAACCAACATGGCAGACGATATGACCGGGCGTGGTGGGAGTACGACTGACACTCTGGCTGCAGAAATGAGACGGCGGCAGCTAATTCATGCAGTCACCACCTCGATCACCAAAACATGTGCAATCAGACGATCAACACCCGTGATCCAGGCAACAAGAGAGCACAAATGAAACATGGCCTGTGTCCAGCTGCTGTAGCTGAGAGTAGCTTTCTTTTTCGAAACTTTCGCGTGTGCTTTTACATCACCAAACCAGTAAGAAGTTAATCAAGTAAAGAATAAGATATTTATGAATTACAAAAGTTACGTATACATAAGTCAACAGTCATCTCCCTATAATGTCCCTGGCGTCGAGACTATGCATTCGGTCCGAAATTGAATGCGAATGTGTTTCGGGAACTAATTCGTCAGAAAATGACGTTTTCATCGGATGGCATTAGTTTCACCGTGTGACAGCAAACAAATGGCATTACAAACGAATGACATTAGCTGTAAATGTCATTACATTTGCTGCGTGACAGGGGTATTACGTGTTACAGCTGGAAGTAGTCAAGCCCTTCTAGGAATTTCTAACCTACCATTGTTAAGTGGTGCCTCCTCTGACAACCACAATTCAACAAAAGGCGGAGCTGCTGAAAGTGCTGTCAGTCGCTGCTGCTAAATGAACTCTCTGAGCAGAGACTCCGTGCCGCCGACACCAGAGTCCTGCTGCACTAATTTTGCATTAGGGAGTAGCCTGTGCTAAAATTTCTAACCTCTTTTGTCTGGTGCTAGTCTTATTTGAAATACTAAGTGACCTCTGATATGACAGGCACTGGAACAGTATAATACAAACATTTTCGCATAAGAGGGGCAGTCAGAAAGTTTGTTTCCGGAATTACTTCGCCAACGACGATTTGGTACACCTTGAATTTGTACTGCCTGGGCAGTCTGCTACAGGCCATTTCTACATGCAATTTTGCAGAGGGTGCGCGATGTGGTTCAAAGGACGCAACCTGACCAATATGCCGAAATGAGACTTGTCTGCTGCTATGGTGAAGTACATGTGTTGGCCATTCAAAGCCTGTGCTGCTTAAAGGGACCGACAACCAATTTTTATGGTACCTGTTTTCTTTAGCGCAACGAAAAGCTTACCAGTCAGATTAACTTGGAATGGTAACCCGGTAAACACTGTGACATGTTCATAATTAAATTTTTTCTATCTTCGGCTACTATGAAGTTGTATATACACACCACATGCTGCAAAAAGTGCATGCGTGCACTCTGTGCACATGCACCGCTGCTCGACATGTTCCTCGAGTAGCCGTGAAGGCAGCAAGTTTCTTTACCTCATAAGCAACACAGAATAAAGCGGGGATAGATAATAATACACATACTCTAATTCTGAGCACTAATTATGGTGCACATGAAAGCACCAGACTACAGGCAGCAAAGTGAACAACTAATCAAGCCTCGAGGCTCTTCCACTAGCTGCGTGACATACTGATTTTTTGTGACTTTTAAACATGAATTACCAATACAAATTCTAATCAGATTGTGAAAAGGATGCTTGAATATGCCACTATGTCGTTTCATTAACACCAGGATCTAATCACACGTTATGCCCAGTTGCCAGTCCCTTTAAGTGGAAAAAAAAAAGGGTTGTGAAGAACTTCAACAATTAAAGGCTCTTCACTTTATTCCTCGAGATTCCTACTTGAGTGCTGCCACCAAGATCTTCACCAGTGGTGGCTTTAGGCAGGCTCACACCAGACACCTATAACTCTCACCCTCCTACCCATCACATCTTAGCACCCCCCACATTTAGATTCTCTGCCAATGACTCTGAAATGCACAGGTTAGGGCACTTGACACCAACTCACTTCACTGCTTGAATAATTACAAGAAATGTGCAGTATTTCTTGTATGCACAAACCCCCTCGTGCATAATTTTCCTGCCTATTGACCCTGTGGACCTTCAGTGCACTTTGGCATATTTCACAATGGTTCGCCAATGTACACTGAAGCTTGACAACACATTTGTCATGCAAGTGCATGGTGGGACAGTGTTTGATGCACAAAGCCTTCTGCATATAAGAGGCCAATAATTGCATCGGCACAATTCCTCTTGGAAATCCCTCCCATGCCAAACAGAGAGGATGAGCATGGTTGATGGCCTATTATGTCAAGCATCTTAAGTACGCAGTTATCTCTGTCATGTTTGACAATTACAGTAACCGGCGCATATATCTTTCAGAGCTGCTAACTGGGGAGAACGCAGCACTACAAAGCAGGGCCAAAGAAAACAGTACACCGGACAGGTGCTGCGTCCTCGTCAGTCCATGCACCAACATGCCTTAATCTAGTCCTGCACAGGATTAATCATACCAAGCTCATTCAACTCGAGCCATGCGCATGTGCAAGTAAATTGTTAATTATAGAGCGCAAACGCTTACAGCACAGGTCACCCAACTCGCAATTCGAGGTACTCACATGACTTCGTTCTTTTTTGGATTTCTGGCCTCGCTTGCCCGGTCCAGAATCTCTCTGACTGAAAGAACAAACGAACAACAGAAGTGCTGGTCAGCACAGGCGCATCGTAACAAAAAGCGGCGTCGTTCTGCGGGGCAGTGACTCACACGAGCAAACGGCGGGATCGAAGTCGCATGCTGCTGACTGACGCCACCCGCGACACAACAGGGAATACCCGAATCAATGATCTGACAAGACGTTTTGTCGCCCAAAACGATTCTGCGGTCGCAAGCGCGGGTCGGTTCCAGAAAAGCTGAATCAACGTTTCGATTCTCCCACGACACGATGACAGCAGCGCACGAAGAACAAGTGCTGCAGTTAACACCGGAAGATGGCCGGGTTTTTGTGGTGTCAACTGCGTGTCACGTGCGTCCATCGGGATGACACTTCCCTAAACACGCCGAGTGGCGCTGCGAGCGCCGACAAATCGCGGGAGGTCGAGGAATGGCTACTCAACAGGAGCGCTTTCGCAAGACAGACAACGGCTTCTTCAGGGCATACCAATGGGCGGAAAGTGATACAGAGAATGACAACATGCGGCAACGTAAACTGGGTAGTTGTGAGGGCCGCCATACTGAAAGACACAGTAAAGGCGCGCGCGCGACGAACTTGTAAACAAGCAAAAAAGATGAAAAAAAAAGCCCTCGTGGAAAGAACCACTAAGAGAGGAGGGATGCGCGAGAAAGGGAACCGGTCCTGCGGGCGCGGAGGAGAGTCGACACCACGCTGCGGAAGAACGAGCCCGCCATCCTCCTCGCCACATTCGCCCAATGAAATAGCCTCTCACCTGCTCTCGAAGGCTTCCAGCAAACGGCCGTCCAGTATGTTTTCCTCGGGTTCCCAGGTGTTGTACCTGCGACAAAAATGGCAGATCGACGGTGAAATAAAAGCTTAGCAACCGAAACACCAGCGCCAGCTTTTGCAGGCAACGCCCGAAGGAAAGCAGGAAGGGGGGACGAGGGGAGGGGACTGCAGCCGTCACAACGGCGCGAGAAAAACATGGTGGCGCGCCGCGGCGAGGTAACTTCGGCTGCGACAACACGCACAGCAACAAAATCCTAACATCGCACCGACAGCGAACAGTCGCAACGTGCACGGGAACGCGAGGTGACGGTGCCTTCACACTCACTTGTGACTCCAGCCACGCCACTTGACGTAGTACTCGACACGGCCCTGCAAGAAAACGGAGCAAGACGCAGGATCAGTGCACACGGACGCGGCGGCGGCCACTCATCACACAGCCCGCCCGGGCGAGTCGCGACGCGATGCGCATGTCGTCGCCTCGTCAGCATCAGCAACGCACCTTTCGAATTCGCTTCTTCTGTATGCACTCGGCGGCGAAGACGCGCTCGCCGACCGACGAGAGCTCCATGACTTCGCTGAGGCGCTCGGAAAGCGGTGTGCGACGTTGCCCGCTCCGTCGCTCCCGGCTCGCTTTGTGGATGGCTTCGCGCATCCCAGCAGGCACCGCGCTCGCCTTGGCGACGTCACTCGTGACGCTGGGATGAAACGCAAAACACGAAAAAAAGATGCGAGACGCGTCTCGCCATCTAGCGGCGCTATGAGAAACCATCGCTGACAACAAACGAAACTGTTTTTCGCGTCGGCTGTTTTGTCCCTGTTACAAAGCTCTCTGTACTGGATGAAGAAGAATGGAATGGTGTTGTCATTTTACTTTGTTAAGCTGTTCGATGCTAAGACGTTGGATCAAAGCGGAGACAACGAAAGGTCACTCGCTCGATATCGAATGTGCTGGAAATGTCTCGAGTGATCCGGAAGACGAGCGGGATTGCGCAACGTTGCGCGTTGTCGGAGAAACAGCCGCGTCGCATTTCGCGCGATCTTCGCAAGAGGGCTACTTGGTTTGACGGGGCTACTTTCTCGACTTTTTTTTTTAATTTTGCGGGCATAGAGCATACAGATTTACCAAAAACTGGTAGCAACCAGTATGGTCTAATATATATATATATACATATATATAAATATATATATATATATATATATATATATATATATATATATATATATATATATATAGAGAGAGAGAGAGAGAGAGAGAGAGAGAGAGAGATACGTAGCGTGCGTACACATTTTCATTATACTGTAGAATTTGTTCGTGAATACAAGATAATGCAGCACGGCGAAAAACATACTGAGTATTATTCTTTTTAATGCAAACATATGAGAAGCACTAGTTAAGAAAAGCAATGTTAGCAAGTTACAAATAGACGCAGTAATCGTGATATAAAAAACACAGCTAACGTTTCTGAACAGTCCCGACTGTCTGGTGAAGCCGCAGAACTCATAAATGTGAGCAAAATTTTCTAGCGAGGGGGGTCTCTTGTCAATAAAGGAGGGGGGCTCCCAGACTGTAAGCACTGCAGGGACAGCAAGCATACAATTTCCTCGAACATTCTTCCCTGAAATATGCGTCAGTTATTTCGAATCCTCACCAATCTCCTTGAAGCCGTTCAGAATAACGAAGCAGCGCGATTCGTCTTGTAATTTTACTCGCGATTTCGAAGCGTTTCGTCTTTGAAGGAAACGCATAACATGCCGGCACGCCCGACGCGGAAGAAATGCGATATATCATGCAAACACTGTTCCTGTACCTTCAATATTTCAAGTTCTGGTACTCATTATTTGTTATTACATTAATTTTGGTCTGTAATCTGTAAAGCTGTTTTACCTCTTCAGTGTGTTCTTTTAACCTGTTATATTATGCAACTGCGTTCTTCCATCGATATTCATTGTTTTGTACTGACCCACCCCTGCTATGTCTCGAATAGAGACAGCAGTCTGTGAATAATAATAATAATAATAATAATAATAATAATAATAATAATAATAATAATAATAATAATAATAATAATAATAATAATAATAATAATAATGATGATGATGATGATGATGATAATTTTCTACGTTATCTTCTTCCCACCTGCTGCATCGCAGCAACACACCATTTGCCTGGTCGCATATTTTACCGCCACCTCATACTTCACACTGCATCGATCATACCTATGCAATGTCAACGCCATCTTCACCTGGACGGAAAAGTACAGGAATTCGTCTTTGACCTTATCAACAAAAGAATGGAATGACCCTCCACAACTGCCACAATAACACAGTATTATTTGCTTCATTAGCATTGCTAGTTTATCTAGTGTCCTAGAAATTTCAGTGACAAGCATGCTCCGCTATTTTTTTCTTTCCGCTTTGTCCATCCGTGGTTTTGTTCCTTATTGGTTGTGCACTCTTGAAAGAATATTTACTTTGTCATTATGTTTCACGACTTTCTGTACATTGACCACCTGCAATGATCTCTTGCCTGCCAAAATTGTGTTGCCCTTTATGCCCCGCCTACCCTCCCAAAGACATAGCACTGGCGTAGCCACGGGGTTCAAACCTCCCCCGAAATTGTTCAATCTTGCATGTATATATGTACACGCACAAACGCACGCACGAGCACTCAGAAAGTGTGGTTGAACACCTCTCCTCCTCCTGCCCGAAAAAAATTTCAGGCTACGCCACTGACCCTAAACACACCCTATGCTTAGGGTCACCCTATTTATAAATACGGTTACCTTATGCTTAAGGGTGACCCTATTTTATTTATTTATTCAAGTACCCTAAGAACCCACCAGGGGCGCTTGTGTATTTGAATAAATAAAATAAATTTGCGGATCGTCGGCAAAAACTCTGTCGTGTTCATGAGCACCGAAACATTAGAGGGGGGGGGGGGGGGGGGAGTTCCAAAGCAGTTGTTTCCAGACCTGGCATGGCTCTGTGGTAGAATAGCCACTGCCACGCAGAATACTTGGGTTCGATTCCTGCTGAGATCCTGATTTTTATTCTTTCCATTCGTTGGGTCAACGCTGCAGGTGTCGGTTTTTGCCAATGTCTGTTGTCGCCGTTCTTTGGTAGATATAAGCTATCAATCACCTGTGGCGCATACCCGTATACCACGACCCGTGGTAAACGGGTGTGTGCCACACGGGTCGCGCCAGGCTTTTCTCGTTATTCATGTCATGGCCCGACAGTCATATTCGTCAAGTCATCTTACCCTCCTACGCAAATTTTGGTCTACACCATGTTGAGGAGGCGATCACGAGAACCCCCAGACGTAGGCGGCTAGTTAGATAGATAGATAGATAGATAGATAGATAGATAGATAGATAGATAGATAGATAGATAGATAGATAGATAGATAGATAGATAGATAGATAGATAGATAGATAGATAGATAGAAAGAAAGAAAGAAAGAAAGAAAGAAAGAAAGAAAGAAAGAAAGAAAGAAAGAAAGAAAGAAAGAAAGAAAGAAGAAAGAAAGAAAGAAACGAAGGTTCGCTATTTAATAGTCGAGCACGAGTTCAGGTAGATAAAATAAGTTGAATTGTACACGTCCAAAGTCAGATATTCTGTGTGGGTTGACATACATAGGAAAACATACAAAGTCAAATAATTACACGTAACATGAAACACACAATCACAACATTATCCAATTTTATACCAAGATTAATGTTACGCATTTGCTTCGAGTATGTAGTGTACCTAAACCATAAAAATATTTGTTTCTTCTAGAAACTTCGTGAAGGCGACAAGCTTTACGAGAGAAGGACTTTACGAATAAATCAAGCTGTGAGTTTCAAAAATAATCCAATGCTGATGAAGCATACATATATATTGCCGCGAAAGAATCGATCGCTGAACAGCTCCGAGTATTTCTAGGTGATATCTCGAAATAAATCAGCGGACGTTGACTCTTGCACGCTCCAAGTTCAGATCGGGCGTTGGTATTTTGTGCTCTTTCGCCGTGGTCTTCCAAACTTGTGAAATGAAATCATAACCTGTGCCGTTATTTAAAGCAAGGAAATACTCGCCCTTAAAAAAACAACAACGTGAAAACCTGGACAGCTCTCGCGTTTTAAGCAAGCGCTCATGAAGCTATGTTGTAACGGTTTCACAGATAATAAAAAATAACAAGGAGTGAACGAAATAAGAGAATAGAAGGGCTCGTTTTTCTTTGATAGGCACGACATTAACGAAAACCAACGGACAATGAAGCCAAGGAAGGTGTAGGCCTGGCGTAGTCTTTTAACTTCACTGTAGTGTAGTTATCGTATAAATGTGAAGAGATTAAAGTGAACGGAAAGACACCTTGCCGCCGGCATGGACCGAATCGCCGTCATGCATGGCTACGATCCGATGTAAAAGGCGCGAAGACGACGGCGGGCAACATTGTTGGAAGTGTCTGTCTTTCTCTTGTCCGTCGTCGTCTTCGCGCCTTTTACAAAGGATCGTGCAATACCAACAGGCCCACTTGCCCACCCTGCCATGGCTGCGAGCGGCGTTGACTCCCGGGTTTGCATGCACTGAGGTACACGATAAAGTGTACGATAGGACGACCGTCGCCGTAATTGGTGGAGCCTCGGGCGCGTTATCCGAAGGCCCTGCCGGCGGCAAGTTGTCGTTTCATCCATTTTACGTTCTTCACATTTATATCGTAACTGTATACTACAATACAGTTAAAAGACTACAAATAACGTTTCCTAAGCCTTCCTCGGCTTCATTGTCCGTTCGTTTTTATTTAGACGAGGCGTGTTACAAGAGGCGATACAAACTACAAACTTGAAAACGTTTCGGCTCCCGCGCGGGAGCCGAAGCGCCATTTAAGGTTTTGCTTTTACCTGACGGCGTCTCTCATAATCATATCGTGATTTTGGGGTGTTAAACCCCAGATATTTTTATTATTGGTCGACGTTTTCTTTGTTTGTCCCCGACCAGACGGGATTCCCTCAGACTGTAGATACTGCTCCTAGTCAATCAGTCCTTTCACCGATGCCCTTCATGACGTCGTTTTGCGGCGTTAAATGAAACAGCTTTTTAATGTCACTTATTGAAGACAGCATGCTTACCACGCATTAGAATATTAAGTAGCATGCTCAAACGGACAAAAAATGGTCCTCGCATGGCGGTGGCTTCAAGTCCACGTCTATGCACACACCTGGCGACACAAATATTGTGGAAGACAAGGAATCTGAGGTCAACATTCGCTTCCTTGATGGCCCGGTTTTTCCTGTGATGGGTGCGACCCTGCGAAAATATGAAAGAAAATAGCTAAATTCTTTCGAGGTCCCTGGATAGCAGTATATCGGTATAAAAGAGGTTGATCCTGGATGTTCATTCGAAACAAAGCCCGTGAAACTGAAACTTTCTTGTTCTGGTGACGTCATGGGCTGAGGGTTCAGCGAAGCGAAGCTTAATGCCAGAAAAAGTGGACGGAAGAGAAAACGCCCCTGCACGAGATGGCACGCATACTCGGGCCAGCACGTTTACATTAGCTTAAAGAGCTTGCACTAAACAGATCTTAATGGCGTTCATACACTCATGGTGTCGCCGGATGTGACTAGACGACACCTAACAACAGCAGCCAGTCGGATATCGTGCATGCATAATTGAATGGCGTCGGTAGTTGGTTCCGCGAGCCATCGCCGGTGTTTTGTGGGAATGCAGCCACCAGAAGGATGAAACGCGGTCTTCAAGCGTTTAATAATAAGAGTTGGGGTTTAACGTCCCAAAACCACGATGTGAATATGAGGGACGCCGTAGTGGAGGGCTCCGGAAATTTCGACCATCTGGTGTTCTTTAACGTGCATCTAAATCTATGAACACGGGTCTCTGTAGTACTTGCCTCCATCGAAATGCGACCGCCGCGGCCGGGATTCGATCCCGCGACCTTTGGCTCAGCAGTCGAACACCATAACCAGACCACCTTGGCGGGTATCTATGACTTGAGATATCTGAAGCCCTGTATTGACAGCGCGTCGCTTCGCGTACAATATACAATTCACACACACACACACACACACACACACACACACACACACACACACACACACACACACACACACACACACACACACACACACACACACACACACACACACACACACACACACGTGTGTGTATATATATATATATATATATATATATATATATATATATATATATATATATATATATATATATATATATATATATATATATATATATATATATATATATATATATACACACGCACATACACTGTATCCTGTAAGGTTTGCGCCAAAATCTCGAAGCGCTCTTTTGGCGCTTCAAGATGCCTGCGAGGACGTTGGCATTACTTTCAACTTGAACCGGCGAACGAACAGATGGCGAAAGGCTGTTGCATTTTTTAGTCGCTTTCAAGGAACACAGTATCTCGCCGACTCGAACAGCGAAAGAGCTTTCTCCTCCGAGGGATGAACGAATTTCGCAACGAAGCTCACCTCTCACCTTTTCTGAGCTGCGTGTTCCCGCAGTCAGTTATGTCGTAGTTGCGTTGCACTGACTGCGCCGCATGGCCTTTTGCTTCAGCGGGAATTCGATTATTACACTAGCAAAATAACTATCTATAACAGAGAGAGAGGTCCTGAAGTCCAATACTGCAAAGTGGCCTCCTTTGCAAGTTAATTAAAACAGAGCAAACAAGGCGGGAGTTTTGCAAATGGGTTTTGCGGTATCCCGCAAGGTGGCGTAAAAGTTAAGAAAGGGCAATTGCTAACCACCCGTTTGTAGCACGAAGCCACAAGGAAATCCTATGGAGTTCCTTGTGGCTTATAGTGCTACAAACGGTATGGTTGGAGTTGCAACAGCTTGCGAAACATTAGCCACAGTTAGTGAAACAAGTGCATATGGAGAATTGTTAAACACTTACACAACTCATAAATAACACGTATTAATTGGAGCAATCAAGTACGTACGCGTGACTAGAATGACAACTATATGAAATGTAATGAAAGCAAAGTGAAAGCAGTGTCTCATGAGATAACTTTTATAAGTTACACGCAGTAAACTAAGCATAGCAGAAGATGAAATCTAACAGGAATGTATGGCCTGATTGGAAACGTTTAATTGAGAAATTCTGACCATTGCAAGGATGTCAAAGAGGACTTTAATTACATAACGACATTTATTAACATGTAGCGCAGGTAGGCACAAAACAAGGCAAGCGAATGATTACGTTTACGTTTACAACGTTACTGATTCACGGTTTTTTTTTTTTTTGCTTGCCTCGTACAGCTCGAAGCGGGTTTAGGTCTCCACTGAAATGGAGCAACTTCCGTCAGTGTAATGCTAAGCGCAGCACAATCATGAGCGTCACCAATGAACCCCGTTCATTGCTCCACCTTAAGGCACTGGCTAAGACCCAGTCGGATGCTGCTGAACGAATGTAATATTAAATTACAATATGTTAAAAAAAGTATTTATTTATTTTTATTTATTCATTTCTTTTTTAATTTAGCACATACTGCAGACTACATTGTGGTTCTTGCAGGACGGGCATGCATAATTGTTAACGAAGCTGAACTTATGCCTACAAAAACGCATGTTCATACATACGTATACAGTGATATTCGCAGCACCGTAACAGAGTTACAAACAAAAAATACATTAAACAAAAGTACAAAAGGATATAAAAATGCACATATTCAAACAGGCCCTCACTTGTTTTAATGTTTAATGCAGTACATGTGGGAAAATGAGTGAATTAATTTAAATGCGCAAAGAATGACCGCTATAAAGGCAGCAAGTGAAAATTATTTTGAAGCTCCTTGACCGCGGCTTAAACATCTGTTTAATTATACCCGTGGGATGAAGCTCCACACAGAAATAGGCAAATCCGGACCGATTCTGCGAAATATGGGTTCTTTATCTTTTGGTTCTGGAATATTAAGGGCCAATACCACGATATGATTGTGAGGGATTGCGGATTAGCTTTCACCACATGGAGTTCTTTTAGGTGCATCTAAATCTAAGTGTACGGGTGTTTTCCCATTTCGCTTCCGTTGAAATCGCAGGTAATCGAACCTGCGTCCTCGAGCTCGAGCAGGTGACATTGCTTTTCAAATGCGTTATTTTTGCGGTGCTGTTTTTTTTTTACTTATTTCGTTCCGCCGGAATCCTTATCTTGCTCCTTTAAAATGTGTATCGCGTTAACCTTTACTAAAGATTTATAGGTATGTCTGCTCAACTTCATAAATCTACTGCACCAACGCTGCTTTTTTTTTCTTTGTGCTTTTACATCTTTTTCTCTTAATCCACCTAATGTTTAAATTTTTTCGTTTGGCTTGTGAACGCGTAATTTGACTACTGGTCTTGCACTATCGCGAGAAACGCAGTGCAGACCTCTGCTTGTAGTCCTGGGCACGTTCTACAAGTGTACTTCAAAACGCCGAAACAAAATCGTTCTGATTATGATCGGGGCTGCAATTTTAAATTCGCTTCATCACAGTCGGCCGGTAAGGGTGAGAAACTATAGCGAAAGTTAATTCTTGCAATATATTTACGCTTT
This sequence comes from Rhipicephalus sanguineus, assembly GCF_013339695.2. Classification (NCBI taxonomy): domain Eukaryota; kingdom Metazoa; phylum Arthropoda; class Arachnida; order Ixodida; family Ixodidae; genus Rhipicephalus; species Rhipicephalus sanguineus. The sequence goes on along the minus strand of NC_051182.1, from coordinate 164,104,399 downwards.
TTTCTTTCTGCATATACCCGGCCAGTCTCGCTGCCTGTGTACAGTTTTTTTTCCTCGTTGATCTACATTAAATAAACTACGAATACGCGTCAGCAGCGAATCATTGTCGTCATTGTCATAATTAAATACACTGAAAGGCCCACCGACGATCTATATTCAGTGCATACGTCAACAAAGCCCGCTCCACACAGCTGGAGATTTGACTGTTTTTTTCTCTTGGTTGCCGATCAAGAGCATCATAAGACGAGGCGCATACGGTTTCGTCTTTTGAAAGCTCTGAAGTTGCACAGTGACAAAACGGACCCGCAACGGTGGTCTAGTGGACGCCGTCAAAATCTACGACGTCGCGGCGTTTGGTGCGGGAATTCCAAGGCGTCGCCACCCGTATTTCCTTTTTTTTGCGCGCTTTCTCGCCTACCATGCGTCTTCTCTATGCAAACGTGGTGATTTTGGAATCGTTAAAAAAAGTAATTTACTAATACGAGACAAATCGTTTTTTGTGTTTAGCGTCTCCTATGAAGTTAGGAGAAAAACACACACCCTATAATACAGAGTAGAAAGAATGGACGCAAATGCTCGGAAAGCTGGCCATAATATAGCATTCAAATGACTATCCTACACTGGCGGCACAAAAGTCAAATAACGGTAAACGTGACAAGCAGGATATTTATTGACCGCGGTCATTGACTTCAAGTGTAGTGCTCGAAAGGGCCTCAGCCAAAGCATAAGCGTTATTCGTCTCGAATGTCAGCTTCGATGCAGCCTGTCCTATTCCGACAGAGAAGATATGAGACAGTTTCGCCTGCCACGAGGCCGAGGCACTGCATCCTCCAAGCTCGAGGACGCGGCTTCGATTCCCGGTGCGATGGGAGCAAGCGTGTACTTAGACGTTAAAGAATGGAATCCTCGATGGTCAAAGTTAATTACTGCGTATGCCTCATAATCTCATCAAATGGGTTTTGGCACGTTAAACCAGAGTTTACTTTTTTTTTTAAACCACGATCTCAATCATCATCACTTCCAGCAGCGTTCACTTAAAGGGGTCAGGAACAACTTTTCCAAGTAATCGTCGAATGACCTCAGTATCGAAGTTTATTGCTTCACGAATCGATCGCCGCAAAAATTTCTCGAATCCGTCAAGAACGAGCGGAGTTGCAGGGGTTTTGTCGCGCGCTTTGTCTCTTCTCTCGTCCCGACGAGCGCGCTGGAAGCTACACCGGGATGGTTGGCACGGGCGAAAGAAGTTACATCAGCGCGCGTGATGAAACGCAATCGCTCTCTTCCGTTGTGATTCCTGTGCGCGAATGTGGCTCACTGTGTAACGTTGGCAGACGATGGAGCGCTATGTCGGCACGTGGAGGTACCCTGTGGAAAGAAACGCATCTGATCCAAACGCCTCTCTTGATTTATGTCGGCTTTTGGCCAATAGCATGCTATCTGCTGTTGGACGTCAAACAGCAGACGCCGACAGCTCCGAAGAGAACGAGCACACGCCTCTGTATGAATAGAGGGCGCGTGAGAAAATGGCAACTTCGCGCTCCGCTTGTAAACTTTCTGCCATGCACAACTACAAGATTTGCCTGAGATATTCATAGCAGTGTCTGCTGTCCGTAGGATGTTTTTTTTTCACCGAGCCCGAGGGGTGGTTCATGACCGCTTTAAAGAGAAATTTGCGCGCTTGATCTAGTTGTATAACATTGAACCCACCGCTTTGCAAAAATTTTAAGATGTAGGAATACGTATAAAATTTCCCCCTTAGTTCCAAACGTCTTTGAGCTAGGAATGTTGGGGATTGGATCAAAGAATGCGCGGAACAAAAGCTTGCCGCGGTTCTTCGGTACTGAACCCTGTTATTGTTACGAGCTCGCTTCTGTTATTGTGAGTCGCACCTGGCTTAGCATGTGTCTCTCCATTCGCAGGTGTGGTGTTCAAGCGTAACGACTACTTGAGGAGGTCGTAAGGAGAAACGCTATGCGAAGCACACTTCACTCTCGACCTTCCCGACGTGCCTTGTGCAGCAATCGTTTTGCGCTTCATAAGTTCTGAATATAAACTTAATTGTTCTGTTGCTTCGCTTGAGGAGGACTTTCAACGTCATTTCGCATTTTCACTTTTCTTTTACAGACAAAAAAAAAGGAAACCCAAAGAAAATGCAAGCATGAGGAACAAAAGAAAAGAAAAAAAAAAAAGCGTCGCAAGAGCATCTTGACGGGGTTCTTGGCCAGAAGAAGTGAAATAGTAGCTCGCAGATTTCGGTCGCAGGACACTAAACGTATAGTTCTCGACCACGCCACCCTAACGGTGGTATACAGTGGTTATGGTGTTCGGATGCTGACCCGAAGGGTGCGGGTTCGAACCCAAACGCGGTGGTTGCACTTCGATGGAGGCGAAATGCTGGAGTCCCGTGTGCTTAGATTTAGGCGCAGTTAGAGTACCCCAGGTGGTCTAAGTTTCTGGAGCGCTCAACTATATGCGTGTTTCATAACCATATCGTGATTTAGGCACGTAAAACACCAGGTATTACTATTCTCGACCATGCCTTTGGTGCACTTTTCTTAACATTGAATCATGAACCTGATAAAGTCCTTCTATGCTCTTTTTTATCTGATAAATAAGGTATATCAAGGGACTTTACAAAGAACCAAGTAGCCCAACTATGCGTACGAGTCATGCGTCGCACTGGCTAAAGAGCGATGCACATGAATTGAGGAACGAGAGAGAGAGAGAGAGAGAGAGAGAGAGAGAGAGAGAGAGAGAGAGAGAGAGAGAGAGAGAGAGAGAGAGAGAGAGAGAGAGAGAGAGAGAGAGGTTTATTTATAGAAAGGCAGAGAGGTCGGCCTGAGCGATATAGTATGCTCTAGCCTGCTACTCTACACCGGGGGTGGGGAAAGGGGAGAAAAAAGAATGGTGGATGACGATGGTAAGTAAGGGAGGTGAGTATGTACAGTCCCGTCTAGGTGCATCCAGTCCAGTGGCTTGTAGGAAAGCTGCAACCGATCTTATGACCACAGTTGTGCTGTTGGCGTCAGGCTAAGGGCCCAGCACAACCTCATCAGTTAATGGCCTATTATGCACTCCTTCAGTAGAGGAAATCAGTTTCTGTCGTTCGCGTGCGTATGCTCGCTCTCGAGCGTCGCTCCGAGTCATCGATTCGTGTGACATAGCCAAACTTGTCAGCGACCACTGGAGACGAAAAAAAAAAAAAACGCTGTCGTTCCGCTATTCGGCATCGTCTGTTCCCACTTTGTGCCGGGATATTGATGCACGGAAGGCGGGGCTTCCCGACCGTGTAGTGTCCGGTTTAAGCTAAACAGCTCGGGGTCACGTGACCCGATCAGAAACGTCACGTATGGCGTAATACCTATGACGTCACGTATGACGTCATAGGTGGATAGCAAAAACGTGGCTCTCGCAAAAGATTGTGGGCTACGGCGTCCGTCTGCATCGACTTCCGTTTCGAGACGCCGTGCCGCCGAACGGGCTCTGTTGCTAGTGCCGTCGCTTTCTGTGTGTTCCATCTGACAGTCTCGGTTCCCTTTTCTCGCATATTACTGCATAACACTTGGCAGTGAGTGTGCAGCTCAGTTGAATAACAAGTGCAATCACTACGGAATACTTATAAAGGTGCGAACGGTCATGTCTTCATTCAAGTGGCGTGCACCTCCGGACACATGCATGTTGTTTCGCCGCAAAGGGCGTTTTCGCTCATGTTTCGTGGCATATGAAGATTTGTCGCACATTATAGTGTGATGAAATATCCTCCCAATCTGTTTTCCTGTTGCTAACTCGTAAAATTATTTGTTTGCTTTTGTGTTGCAAAGATACCATCTCGGGTTCGATATAGTGAATGGCAAGAGTAAAACGTTTCTTTCTCGTAAACAACTCTCGCACTTTTGTCGCTTTTCTTTTACGCCTCTGGATCTTCCTTTACGTGAGATGTCTTTCCCTCGCGCACTCGAACATTGCGTTTCGATCAATGCATGCGCAATTCTTCACACTTGCCTTTCAAGTTCCATTAAAAGATATGGACACTTCACGCTTGCAAGTTTCTGAAATACTAGAGACGCCATACCATGCAACTCGTTCCTTCAAAACCTACTTCGATCGTTTTACGTACTACGATACCAGTAACTGAGCGGCCTTTTTGTTCCGTACGTTGTCCTTTTGCGCGCTCAGCAGTTTTCATAAATTTCACAGAAAGTAGGCAATGCAGTATATTCAACGCAAGTGCACTGTATCGGCGTACTTGATCGGGCAGGCAGAGTAGGCGTACTCTTGTTGGAAGTTCAAGTGATTTGGGAGTGTCCAGATGTTGACATTTGGCACCATGTGCTCACATGCGTGAGTGATTCTGAGGTAGCCACTGTTTGAGCTCGAATACGCTAAACGAAGCCGATTCTGCAAAATATTACTGCGTTTTTTAAAGCATAACCGTACATCTATACTCGCATGCTGCGCTCGAGACCCACCGCTCACCGTAACCTACACCGCTGTACTACTACGCGGTTTCGCTATTTTGCCAGCATCGAGCAGGGTCGAGAGCGACGTGACGTGCCGCTCTACCAAGGACGTCGTACACGTGACATTTCTGCTGACGTCACGCAGCGATGCACGCGGAAGTTGTCGGTGCGCTGTTTAGGTCGGTCAAGATAGCCTCGTTCAGCTTATCTAGTTTGTCCGCATATGAAGACAACTGTGGTGCGATCTTGTACGCGTTACAAAATAAACACGGAGGCGTGGCAGTACATCCAGCCGCATGTGACCGCACGCGAATGGCCCATTTGAACCGCGACAGACGTCACGGCTCTGCATTGACCAATCGCGTGCGGTCACGTGCGGCTGGTTGTCATGCTACGCCTCCGTGTTTATTTTGTAACGCGTACAAGATCGCACCACTGATAGGAAATACAATGTCACATCCTCGGCTGTAACCTAATCTCGCGGCGTAATCTGTCGGATGGTTTGAAGATGCTCGAACGACGACCACGACTCCGTGCTCGCAGCTCCGGCAATTTCCTATTGATGACGGTAGCCCGATATCGCACTGATTTATAGATCGAGCCATATTTGACATTATTGTGAGACCGTGATAGGAGACAACGTCGCCATCTTCGAAGGCCGCCACTTGGAAGTTGTAAACGACATTCAAGACCAAATTAATGCCTAGTGTTGGCGGTAACAAATGGCGTTGCTGCCAACGCGTGAGTTTTTCGGTAACTTAGTATCGTGCTCTTTACCATTTTTGACATGCAACGGTCCTGAGGAAGCCATGGCCCCCTACGGGGTCAACATTTTTCCGTAACGTGAAATATCGCGTTACATAGATACACCTTATTCAAATACCTCCCCCCCCCTTTTTTTTTCTCTCTCTTGTAAACAAAGCGCAGAGCACCTCAAATGCCAATGCAAACTACCGAAATGTCTGGACGCCCTTCGCTGCGCGGCTCGCATGCGTGCACCAGCTTTTCCTGAAAATATTAGCATTGGCTTCGTCCGTCTATTTAGCGTAGCTGCATGGGGGCCTATGTTTACTTAGAAGCGTGCAAAGCTGTCCAATCACTTGAAAAGCATCTGTCGCTCAAATGCAAGCGCAAGCTGCAGTTATCAGGCAATCGTCCCCTTTAATAGAGCTGCTATCAACATTGTCTTCAAGATAAATCTTATTGATTCTGTCTGTCTGCAACTGCGGCTTCGTTTCCAGTTTCGCAGCTTTCTTCACAGTGTAAGGAAACTGGAGTCCGCTCAAGAAACAGCCTTGTGAAGACATGACGCAGCTCCCTTTCTGTTCGCTTTGTTCTTTCGCTGCGCCTGTGTCTGAGTTCCGTCACACAAGAGCACCCACGCTAGAGCTAGTCTTGATGCGCAGATAATGCACACAATACTCTCGCGCAAGGCCCAGCGGGAGGTCTTCATCGCCCGCTAGTTCGGATATGTGTGAGACGCCATCACGTGTCTTATAATATTAATAATTGTTGAGGTTTTACGTCCCAAAACCACGACATGATTATGAGGGGCGCGGCTCCGGAAATTTCGACCACCTGGGGTTCTTTACATACACCTAAATCTTAAGTGCACGGGCCTCGACCATGTAGCGTCCACAGAAATGCGGCCACTGAGGCCAGGATCCCGCGACCGTCGGGTCAGCAGTCAAGCACCGTGACCACTGTGGCCGGTCTAACGTGCATCTTCCCGAGCGGCGTAGCATGCTGTAACGTGCAAGCTCTCATTTTTTACGCCAGTGGAAATTAAATTCGTCGTGCTGCTGCTACAATTTTTCATTATTTGGGCACAGTCGACATTTTGAAATTTTCGTCGGCTATTCGAAAAAAAATTCTTATTTACTAATAGCGGCTATTCTACTATACGAAAACCAAATCGAATGGGTCTTTATTCGATTCGATATTTGAAATTGTCGAATATTCTCACGATCATTCTAAAAAGACAGGGCGTGCAAACACGGACACGAGAAAGAAGGCACAAGAAAGTGTCCGTGTTTGCACGCCCTGTCGTTTTAGAATGAATACTTACCAACCAGCTCAGCTCTCTGTTAATCTAAAATTCGCACGATCCCTGCGGTTTGCTCCGCGAAGTCCAGGTAAACGAACAACTCGTGAACTCGTCGGCATAGTTCCAGTGCTAGGCCATTTACAGAGAACACGGCTGTTTTGGCGGCGGTTTAAATTACCGTCCGCTCCACGTGACCACGCGCTTCCTTGGCCGTCTGGAAAACCCCGCTAATCCTTGCACCTCCATGGCGTTTCTTCCGGCGGTGCAATTTCGTGTGCTCCGCAAGCACTGCGCATCCTTTGGGACGAAAAATGCTGGTCTTTTTTCCAGAACGACCGCGCATTAAATAAATCGTTCATTGGTGACGGCCAGCAACAAGTACAGAAGCAACTTCCCCGAACGCGGTAATCGCGAGGTGCTTTAAAGGGACACTAAAGTGGAACAGTGAATCGGTTTAGATTATGACACATTTTACTCTGAAAACTCTAATGTCGTTAATTTCACCATCATAGTTTTAATAATACAAGAGAAAATAAAGGTCAGAGTCTCATATTTAAACTCTCCGCGCGTGACGTCTCTGATTTCAAAGTGCATTTTTATAGTTTGGCGTCATTGTCTGAACTAAATTTCCTGAAACTTGGTATGTTAAGTTTCTGGACCCGTCAGAGGAGAATGTACTTCATTTTCACCAATTAGGAACGACGTAAGTCCTAGTACACGCCCTGAAAATTTATGACGTCATTGCGCTTGGTGCGGAAACTTCAATGTGGCATTGCCACCCGCATTTTCTTTTTGCTGGTTTTCTCACTTACCAAGCGTCTTCCCGTGGTAAGCGTGGTGAGTTTGGTCTTTTGAAAGAGTAATTTACTAATACGAGAAAAATCGGTTTTCTCTTTAGTGTCCCTTTAAAAGGGTTTCAAGTTCAGCTGGCTGGTATGGCTTCATTGCAACAAGCGGGGCCAAGAACGGCAGACTGTACCGGCGCTGAGCGGGTAAGCGCCGCTGACAAGCGCAGAAGCGTTCACATGGTAGTAAATGATCAAGCGGAAAGGCATATCTGGCAATTCTATATGTCACATTTATATCGGTACATTAGAAGCAGTCGTTGATAAAACACAAATGTGGTGTTCCCTCTCATGTTGCTCACGAGTGTCACCTTAATGCCATAATTAATCATTTTGTGGTTGGCGACAGGCGTGGTTAACCAAAGCATAAAAGCAAGAAAGGCATTCGGAGAGCCGGAAACAGTATTCCCACGGCCTACCGTTTATTCGAATTTACTTGTATGTTTACAGCTGCATATAAATATAGGTATGCGTGTAAGAAAGTCCGAGAGCAGCATGGCTTCATAGGTGATCAAGTTGGTAGAACAGTGATGACTTGGTTCCACCCAAGCAAAAAAAAAAAAGCGCTGAAGAAGGTAAGGTATAAAAGCACTATATACATTTGAAAAAGAAGAAACTGCAGGTGAAGGCGAGTCTTAAAAATTTAAATAAATAAGAAAACAATCTTGTTATGCATTAAGCGATGAAATACATTTTAAGGAATAGGAGAGTGCTGCCAATAGACAAAGCGAAGATTATGCGGTGCGTCTAGCATAATTAATCTGCACTACGAACAGTAAAAAAAAAAATCCTGTCTGGCGGAAATCTGTAGCAAGGTTAGTGTTAACGACGAGAGCGCGAAATACACGTGATGGTGAAAGGTGATCAGGACCATGGCGAGTTCATATTGAAGCCGATAAGCCGCGTGTTTCAACGGGTTAGTCTATTCGCACGTCAACAGCCCGTGTTCACGTGACGCTACGTAAATTTACTTAGCGGCCTTGGCATAACTCGGTGCAGCCATAGGCGTGCGCAGGGATCCACATTGGAGAGGGGGGGGGGGGGCAGAGCTTCATTGCAGCGCCCCCCCTCCCCACTTTCGCGTTGGTCGTGTTCAGAAGATAGCACGCTTCACAATGGATGAAAAAAAAAAAAACGAAGCTTACTCTAAGCAGCGCAAGGCTTGGCACAGCGAAACCGGACAATTCTGAAGACTAATCTGGTTGTTTCTAGGTTGTTTCTAGGCCTTAGCTATAGGTGATGCAGGTTGATTCTAGGTTGCTTCTGTCGTTGCTAGGCTTTAGCAGGTGATACTAGGTTGTTTCTACGTTGATTCTCAGCGCAGAGAGGTTCGAGTTAAACCACAGACAGTCACAGACGCGACAGGGATGTCCAAGTTTCAGAGACGGAAACTCGCGCTGAAACCAAACATTCGCATCTCTTATAGATCTACGGACAGGTCGTCGTTGGCGCAAGCCTTCCATTGCTTCGTGGTCTTCTCGCAGCCGCCGTTGCCTTTCCCGTTCCCTAGTGTTGGGCTAATTGTTGTCTTCTTCATTTTTAGTGGACCAGTGGCGAGTAGTGGGATTTAACCAATTTCTGTGGAGCATACCTGATAGGCCGCACAAATTACAAAAAAAAAGAAAAAAAAGAAAGATGAAGCGATGACGTGCTTTTGACAATGACATGCCTTTGCGCTTTCCAGGAGTAAAGGCGGGAAGTAAGCATTTCTTGGAATGCAACATCGGGGGCCTCCATTGTCGTCGAAAGACCTGCGTGGCCGTAGGCCTGCTGTTTAAGCAATGACGGGACAGGATGCAGACATTGCGCCCTCTTCAGGGTAAATCAGCTATGTCACAAAAGAGGGGACGTGCGCAGGCCTATGGGCATCAGCTGTTTTTCAGTGCACGTCGTATAAGGACTGAATTCGCATTGGTTGCTAAACACAGGCGGCACAAAAGGTAGACAATGGCCCCTAGTGCCCTTTGTGAGGCCAGTGACTGCTTTGCACCGCGGATCGTATCATTCTTCTGCGCTTTCAGCGCCAGCTGCGCGGCTGTCTCCAACAATACTGCAGTGATCGATCGATTATTCGCTTCTTGAGAGCCACACGCAGTGAAGCAAAAACAGAATAGCTTAGTAAAACCGAGCAAGAAACAAGTGTGTTTACGATGGGGATGATCTCTCTACTGGCGCACAGCATGGGCGTCAATCTCCGCGTCAAATGCGTCACCCATCCAGAGACCCGCGGCAGAGCGGGAGGAATACGCGGTTATTTGACGGCACTAACCGCCGTCCTTCTACGAAGACTCTGCGCACTCGTCTCCATCTATTTACATAAATCTGTGTGAGGAGATGTCGAGTTTTAGAGGCGCCGGCTTCTGCCGTGCTGCTACGTGCACACTTTTGCGTACACTTTGGGGATTACGAGAACATTACAAAGCGTCTCAATAGTTCCCAGCGAGTAGTCCACAGTTTGCCACACTGTAGTTACCAATGCAAAATCTAGCTTCGCAAGCTAGAACACCCATGTTCACGAATAGGCAACTCATCATCATCATCAGTTATTGTACACTTAAGGGCCTTACAAGCCTTTACATAAGGAGGGGGGAGGGTAAGAAAAAAATTACACCATCTCCCGCTAAAGGGGACCATGAGGCGATGCGAAGCCGGAGCACTTGCACGATCGCGTTTCGTTGGCGTTCGTTGGGCATGCTACCGACCTCGCGTCGTGGAACGCGAAGAGGGACGCTACGCGCGTCGTATCTTCCATCTAGCCCGGCCGTTAATTCTCACAGGGCGAGCGGGGAACGCGGTCGACAGGCGGGCGAGAGGGGGGCAGCGTAGGACAGGAGGGAGAAGGGGAGGGGACACGCATGCGCTCGAGGTCATCGCGGCGTTGCGCAGGAGAGAATTTCGGCATGTCTAGCCCGCGTTTCAGTGGAAGAGTGGAAAGGGGGAGGGGAGAGGGGTATGGGAGAGGGAGAGGGGAGAGGCAAAGTGGAGAGAGGAAGGGGAGAGGGAACGTGGAGAGGGGAGGGAGGGGAGAGGGGAGGGGAGAGGGAAGTGGAGAGGGGAATGGGAGAGGGAAAGGGGAAAGGGAAAGATGAGAGGGTGAGTGGAGAGGAGGTGTGTGGAGAGGGTATGCGCATGCGCAGTAAGGGTGGTCACGCCGCACACCACCACCACCACCAACACCACCACCACCACCACCACCACCACCACCACCACCACCACCACCGGATTGAGCTCCGCCTTAAGATACTTCGCATCTAAAACATAAAGGACCATAACACGAATGCCATATTTGGTAGAACAGCTTAACAAGTAAGTTATATTAGCGGTAGTAGTAACATTCACAGGAGATATTAGGGAATCAGAAACAGAAAAAAATAAAATAACTTACAATACTGAACTTATGGACTCCATTACATGCAATGAGGTACAAATCGCGTATCATCATCTCGATGTCAGTGAGATGTTCAATATACGCTCTCCTTGGTACGGTGCCCCAGCGTAGGGTGCCCCCCGCCCAACCCCCCCCCCCCTCCCCACCGCGGTGCAACACGGGCTTGCACCCCCAAGACAAAATCCTGCCGACGCGCATGATGCGATGCACTTATACAGTAAACATGCAATAACAAAAACCTTCCACTTTGAGGACGGAAAAGCTTGCAAGTCCAGATTAATTACTTATGTGCACTCAGCGCAACACGGAGTAGCAGCACTTTGAAGCTACATGCAAGAGTGTAAGCCGGTCCATTTTGTGTACCGGCGTATTAACACTTGAAAGATTGTATTGACGTTTATACCGAATTACCATCGTAGTAGTTTGGGCCTGTTGCCATTGAAAGGTTTTGAATAGCGCAAGTATAAATGAGAAGAAAAAGAGCTAGAAGAGAGGAAGCAAACGGCAACTTTCCTTTTGCTCGTTAATTCGTGTCGAGCTGCACGTAACAATTTCAAGTCATCGTTTCGGATCGAGGTGCGTGCCGGAACTCGCGATATCACTCTATTTTCAGCAACGCTCGAAGCGCTAAGTTTATGATGATCCGTTCCTCATGAAAACTTCTGTGCTTCATGCCATGATGACGCACTTTCTGTACATGTCGAATACTAGCAGTATTCATAAACTTTATTTTTACCCGAGATGCAATGCCAAGGACCTTTATTTTTTTTTGTTCTGCTCAATCGTTTGCTCCCTGCTGAACGTTTTGTAGAGTGTGAAAGCTTTAGATCTGAGGAGAACTGTAGCATTGATGTCAATAGTTTAATTAATTAACTATTTAATTAATTCGAGGTTCTCACAGGCTGCGAAGTGGAGTATTGCGTGAAGGTGATTACAAAATGTTCCACATGGAAAGGGACAAGAATCTCGTTATACACGAATTCACCAGCGTGGCAATGGATCTTATACAATAGTTAGTGGTAAAGGTCGTATATACTTTATACAGTTCAGGCATGGATAGATCTGTAAGTGTGCAGGTAAACCATATTTACCTGCACATTTACAAACCATTTACACTTGCACAGATACCATCTCGCTCGATGTAAAAAGTTGCGCCACAGTCACTTTCCCGCCGCATGCTTCGCATAACATCGATTCCCACGGTGCGTGGGATCTGCCAAATCTTTGGTATGGGGCTCCACAGCTTATGCGAACTTGCAAAAGTTATACCTAATGCAATAGAAGTACATCAGAATTATTTTTAACTAACCGTGCGATGCTCACATGGGTGAATTGTTTCATCAGGCTGGGATATTACCCGTCCGTGACCTCTACACTTTTTAAAATCGCACTAGCGATCAGGCGCGAAATGATAGAAACTAGGCATTTTTTGCAGGGCCCCTCCCAACAACAGCCAAATATTACATTGCTTAACACGGAAGATAAAAACCCCGGAAACAAACTACCCCAAAGATAAACTATCTTATACATAGTCCTCACGCTACTTAAACATGTAAAAGCTGGTATGGATTTCCTGCACTGTTCACAAACCCAATTCACGAAATACATATGTTAAGTTTTTAAATAATTTTTGACAATTACATTACTGCTATTTGTTTTTTGGTTTGTTTTATAGACTAAGCTGTGCTCTGTTTGCTGATGTAAGCTTGCTATTGAAGTCGATACTCCTGACCTGTCGCTGCTGTTTTGTACAAAGGTAGCTGTGGGCCCATCAAGCTGCCTCTGCGGAGAGTAGCTTTTACCTACGGCTGTCTTTCGTTAATGTAATGATGGAAATAAACATCATCATCATCATCATCATCATCATCATCATCATCATCACAATCCTCATTATTATTATTATTATTATTATTATTATTATTATTATTATTATTATTATTATTATTATTATTATTATTATTATTATTATTATTATTATTATTATTAATCTTAAATCGACTCTTATGGAGCAATTCGTTTTACATTCAAATGGATGGCGCCTGCGTCGGTTCATGCATTGCCCCAGTCTCGAGTGACATATCCAAAGTTGACAATGCCGGCTCTGTTCGCTTGGCCACGGTGGATATTACCTCAAATTGACGACTGCTTCTTGTATCTGCAGAATATGCTTCGCAGTACTGTATCTGTCGTCAAAGAGTCGCTTAATCCACTCTTCTAAATGCACAAACCACCCGTACAATGCAGTGGGATTTTTAGGCATTATTCTGTTTTTGAACCCTGACAATTGACGTGCTGGCGTCTTCAGTCACCTGTGTGTTAGCTTGGCATATAAAGTATGGCGCTGCTACGCTCGAGGAAGTGGTTTCGATTCCCGGCCACGCTGACCGCATTTCGATGAAGGCGACATGCTAGATGTGCTTGGATTTATGTGCACTTTGAAGAACAACGCCGAGTAGTAAAAAATAATGCTGAATCCCTCAACATGGCGCGCTTTGCAATTACATCGTGAGTTTGACACATTACAAATGAATTATCAATCACGCGATATGCTTCCCTTTCACTATTCTAAGGTAGCAAAAAGAGAGTGTGTGAACAGCTGCTTCCGCATTGCACTTGGAAAAGTCTTGCCCTCACGAGATGGCTGGCAGGCTTGAAATGCAGTGTGGTTGTGCGGTGCTGGCTGCCCAGTGCACGTTCAAAACAAGGAGAGTCTGTTTGCGCCGCAACAGCTGGGGGTGACGTGACTACGACATGACGTCACGAATGACGTCATTTGTAGAGCGTCGCATCGCTGTCTAATATAATGAAAGGGAGGAAACAGCGCGAGGAGGGCAGGGAAGGAACGACACACGATACGCTGACTAACCAGCGCATCGCAGTTGTTTAGTCAGCGCGTCGTGTATCGTTCCTTCCTTTGCCCTCGTCGTATGAGCGCTGTTTTCTCCTTTTCATTACGCAACACCAACTGGCCCAACGTCGTTCACTTCCGCTGTCTATACTTTGGCTCTGGCAATAGTTGATGAAAACCACCAAGTGGCACGGCGATGTTTGCCGCCCCGCCAGTGACACGGGCCAGGCACTGACACTGGAAAACTAACGATATACTTATGCGAAGCCAGGCATGAAGCCTTTCATTCAAATTGTACGGCTGTGGTAAGACGTCTTACGGGACGATTCTGCTCGGGTCACGTGACCCAGAGCGTTCGAGGTACAAATGGACCGTTCAAACAGCTGCTAAGGAGAACGCTTTCCTCTGCGGCTTCTGCACAAGCGAAGGACGCGTCGCAGTTACTGCTTTTTCCTCGGCTCGTTTTCTTCTGACTCACAGTTGTGCTGTTCAAAACCCCTACTTCCGTTGAGCAGTGGGTTACAAGTGCGGCTGCGTTAAAAGAGCGAGCACCCGTATGGCTCGTCACTTTCCCAATATCCTTCTTGTAGCACTGTGAATTGGTTTACATTCACGATTATTTCATTACTGTGTCATGATTTTTCTCTCAGAGATTCATGACGTGTTTTACTATGTTTTACTGTGTTTTACATGTTTGACTATGTCGTGAAACTTAGGTGGTGTCTGATGAGCGACGTTATGCATGCGAAATAATTTGTTTCGTTTTGCATGCGCCATTTGCGTACAATCGTTCCAATTACTTCACTATTGCAGTAGTTGTAAACGGTTGTTAGCTGCGCAAAATTCGAAAAATGTACTACACAAGACAGATCGAGGGGCGTTATAGTGCGCAGGATCTCAAAAACCACAAGTGCGCAGGAACGATCAATCCAGAACAAAAAGAAACACGCGAAAAAAGAAATAAAGAAAGGAAATTAAAGCAGCTTCGCACTAACGGTGCCAAGCCTGAACGAAGAGCGGAGCTGGTCTTGTTTCTCCTTATTTCCTCTTTCTTTCCTTTTCTCTCTTCTCTGTATTTTTCTGTCTTTTTTATTTCTATTTCTTTCTTTCTCTCTCTACATATTTCTTTCTCTTTCTTCCCTTTCTCTCTATCTTTTTTGTCTATATCTTTCCGTCTTTCTTTTTCCCTTTCTTTCTCTTTCTTTCTATGCCCTGCTTTACTGTCTCCCCTCCTCCTTTCCATCCTCCTCACTCTCACTTGCCTTTCCCACCCGCTTGCTATACTATACTGCACAAGGCTATGTCTCGCTCTCCTAGAGTGCCTGGATAGCCGAGTGGTTACGGTGCTCACCTTTGAATCGTGGTTACGCGGGTTCAAATCCCGCCTCGTAAAGAATTTTTTTCTCTTTCTATCGGTATCTTTCTCTCTCTGTACTCGTTGTCTCGCCCATCTGCATCCTACGCAGGACAAATCGGCGCAGCACGAGAGCGCGTACTGGCCGAGTAGTATTGCGCTGCACGTGCTAGAAAGGCAGAGGTCAGTCATGATGATGACAGTTTATGCGAACGCGTCACGGCATAACGAAAGGCATAACAGCTCCGCCGTAAAGAGAGCACACGAAGATCGAAACTAGCGCATCTGATTGGTCAGAAAGACATGTAAGGCATGTAGCGATGCAGATGTGTCACACTCTTCTTCTAATGAAATATGCTTCTAAAATTTCTCGTGCACGTGCGTTCTTGCTCCCCGCAAATATCTTAGTGAGATGAAATTGTGCCTCACAGTTGGTGGCAGCACAGTGTGCGGGCAAATTTGTCATTTCATTGTTTTTTATAGTTACCTGATGTTCCGGTGCGCGGTGGTTTACTCGGCACCCGTCTGCCCTGGTCAGATTTCCCGGGATCTCATAGACCACTCCCACGGTGCATCGTGCATGTGTCTTATCATGCTTCTTTTTTTTTTTTTTTTGCACAGCAGCCAGTGCGTTTATCGCCTGAGATTTGGGAACACACCAATCCACGCACAGTAGCATATATATAGAAATATCACAAGGGGGGGGGGGGGGGGGGGGGGGCATACATCTTACCATGGCGGTCATTTTGTTTTGTAAATATAGGTTGTCTTTTTATTTATATTAAAATTAAAATCATGCTTTCAAATAAAAATGAAAAATGAGCCTGGGTTCCCAGCTCACATACGGACATTGTTCTATTGCAGGGGTCTAAAACACGCGTCCCGCAGACCTTTCGCTTTCGGCCCGGCCGGCACATGACTGTCTTCGTCCCGTATTTTTCTTCTTTTTAATGTTCATGACCTAGACAGACGTGAATGGTCTTTTTTTCGCAATGCATCCCGTCCAGTGTTAAAACATAACCGGGGAAGAAAAACTATTCCGGAATCGGCGTCCAGATTTCAATCATCCAGATTTCATTCACCGACCCCTGTTCTATTGAGTCTTCTCTGAAACCGGTCGAGTGGCAGTTGCGACTTCAACAGTCGCACACAGCCGAGGAATATTGGACACAGGTATACACACTTCAAGTTGAATGTTGAATGCGCCACATTTAACTGTCAAGCAATTCAAATATATGATGTTTGAAAGATAAATCACAATGGGCGGACACTTGCAAGAAGTGTCCCCCCCCCCCTCCCTCCCAAGTCTGAAGACAAGGGGGGAGGGGGTCAGGACAGCCCCTCCCCTCCTGTGATTTACGCCAGTGCCCGCGCAAGCTTTTTACGTCCGGAAAACACCATGTTGATGGCATGGCGGTTTGCAACCTTCTTCAGGTTATGCGTGACTTTGTGCACGCTGGCAACCATTTGTGGTGGCTGTTTCGCATGCAATACTTCTTGCTCCTTCGTTCGCTTCTTTTGTGGTTTTTGCTTATTTGCTGTTTTTGTGATCATTTATATTGTAACGGCCCACGTGAAATAAATCAGTTGGTAGTTTGCGATCGATCTGTTTTGTGTGACTTATTTTGTGTTTTCCTTTTCCCTAATTTTGCGCAGTTAAGAAACGTTTACAAGAATGCGCCAACTAGCCCCTCGTGATGTTCTAATAGACTACGTTCTAGTTGCAGGTGTGCGGAATACTGCTGCGGATAAAAGTGGCTGTTTCGGTGCAACGCATTTTCGCATATATTTAAAAAGTAAACGTTTGAAATGAATGGAACGCTCTCCGTTTTAAGCGTGAAATATATCAAATTACAACACGGTAATTTTTTTACTGCCACTAGATAATAATGCATAGACGAAATGGCGCACTCGTAGTGTTGCAATTAGTCCATGGAGCAAGTTTTTAAAGAATAACTGCGCTTTAGAGGAGGTTTGTGCCTATGTGTGGCTCCGGCTTCTCCCCTTCCCTTACATGATGGCTGTCACGGCAAAATTGCCAACAATCGCAAAACTATACAAATTTACCCATGAGTCGACATTCGCATGCGTAATTCCCAGTACTGCAACATAAATGTTCACCTTGCTGTTGATATCAAATATGATTCTGACTTGCACGTTTCTTTAAAAACATGTCATTGCATTTTACTGTAACGCTGAATTTTAGTGTCCCTCTTTCTTCTTCAGTCTACGGCTGGTACGAGCTTTGCCTTGCTTTACAGCTTTAACTTGTTTGAATTTTTTTTCATTCTATACGTTGAATGGATGTTGAATGAGGCTCAGGTATCCACGTGTTTTCACGCGCTTCTGTTGAATTTTTGTCGCGAATGAATTACGGTGATGAGGATTTCTCAGTTTTGGATGGAATCTACGCGTAACCAGATGAACAGTATGCCAAAACTACTAGCATGGCACGCGCGCACAGTAGCCGACACGCGGCGAATGCCAACACAGGCGAGCGTAGAGCAGATGTTTCCGCGGCTGCTCTTTGGGCAACTGCGCGCGGTTTGCCATCTGCCGCCGCCGGTCTGCAGCCGCCGGCACGCTTTTCTCTCCAGCAGCGAAGGAGAGAGTGCGGCCTCACTCCCTTCGCACTTTGGTGAAACTGGTAAAACGGCGCAGCGTCGATGAAACGGCAGCATGTGCGGTCCTATTGGAACAGCGGTGATCCAGCGTGTTCCTTCGCGCAGCATGCAGCGCACGCCCGCTCGTCGTCTGCTACGAGCGAGTGACCGTGCATCGAATGAAGGAATTAAAAACGAGCGACGCCGAGTGGAGAGTGATAAGAAATCACGAATGGGTGTTACAAGCCCCGACTAAGCGCCAGTAAAACATTCGCGGATGCATTTCATTTTACTGCTGCTGCACTGATTTAAAGGTGCCAGATCGCAGCAAAACCCGCGACCTGGGCTTGAGCAGTGGGTTTGGGCAATCCAGTGTTCATGATGTAAGGTCTGAGTACGGGCTAGTTGGCATTCCAATTCAAATTGTGATTACAGTGCAAGGGAAGACACGGGACAAAGAGGCCAACGAAGACGAGCGCTGACTTCCAATTAAAGTTTTATTGTGAATAACAAGTAATTTATGAAAAACGACACATGCGATAAGAACCGCATGCGATAAATGCTTTGCTGTTTTAGAATGCTTGCTCATGTTGGCTTCGTGTTTCGGAGGGGGGGGGGGGGTGTCATTTATCGCATCCGTTGTTTTTCATAAATTGCTTGTTCTTCACAATAAAACGCTAGTTGGATGTCAGCGCTCGTCTTTGTTGGTCTCTTCGTCCCGTGTCTGCCCTTGCGCTGCGTTCACAACTTCATGATGTGTCCAGGTACTCCAGAGTTACTGTACATGACTCCTTTAGGGAGCATATACACTGACTCCAAGGTTTCACTGCTTGGCGGGACCTCCTCGGCTGAGGCTCGCCACTAGGCACTATTTTCTACCGCGCTGTCTCGATGAACTTGGCGTTGGTCGTGCAGTGCTGCACCGTTTTACCGCGCAGCCGACATCCTCTCGTTTTGTTACGGTGCGCCCTCCCCTCCTCCCGGTCGCCCTCCTCGTTTGTGTTTATGCGCTTATGAAACCGACCGCCGCCGTAGCATTTCCTTGTCTACCTTGGTTATATTTTTTCATCGCTCCGTTCCGAGGTGCCCCTTTCCCGTATGTGTTCTGAAATCTCGGAGACAGGCGGGCCGGTTGTTCTCGGAATCGCGCTAAGCGCGCGTTGAATTCTGTCGCGCCTAGGTGGATGCCGCCGCGGTAGCAGGACCCTTGAGTGGGGGTTCTTCATTCAGGTTTTTCTGGAGAGAGACACTGTGGAAGCGTACGCATGGCTTGGCAATGTGAACCCGTTTTTCGTGTTCACACACACACACACACACACACACACACACACACACACACACACACACACACACACACACACACACACACACACACACACACACACACTAGTTTATGATAAGACGCGTGTAGTGGCGTAATCCGGTGCGACCGGTGACGTGCGCTCAGGGCAGGGGAGGGGAGGGGTACGGGGGGGGGGAAGGGGTTAAGCCCCCTGCATACACCAATGGTGTGTTAGGGAAGAGCTAGTAGCGGCCCCGAATGGTCAATATACGTTTATTTTCTTTTGAACAAGACGAGTGCCCGTTTTATTTCTTCAAGGGAAGAACTATTTTGCCTGAGCTTAGAGAGAGCGGCACCGTGTAGTATTCCGTGTAGACAATGAGCTACCCTTTAGACGCTAGTGTACAGTCAATTTATCTGGTAAGCCCTCGATATGCAGGCAAATACACAAAGACGTCGATCCACCTGGTAAGGCTTGGCTCAAAGTGCGGCATATGCAGCTATTCCTTGACTGTGTCGCTTGAAATCCATTCCCACAATGCGTGGGGCCAGCCGGAATTTTTTTCCGATAAGTCTCTTTGTTTTGTGCTAGTAAATATGTCACAGCACCGATTGTTTAACATAGACAAAATAAAATTGATTGATTGATAAGTTTAAGAAGTTGTTGGACGAGAAAGAGCATATTGCCTCGCGTCTTTATTCTCACTGCTCAAGCTGTGGACTCTCATTTGCAATGCAAGGCCACCATGGAATAATAAGCGCGTGCCACAGATACTTTTCCGCTTTAATTACAGGCTGCGCTGGCTCCATCGCTTCCTATAAATTTTTTCAGTGCTCTTGGGATCAATTCTCAAAGCTTTTCGTTAAGTGCTGTTCTGTATTGTAGGGGCGTAGCCATAATTTTTTTTCGGGGGAGGGGCGCCTCCAACCTCTTTTATGTATGTTAGTGCGTGTGTTTGTATGTGTGCAAGTATATATGGGCATACAAAATGTAAACAGTGCGGGGGGGGGGGGGGGGGGGTGTTACCCCTCAAACCACATGCCTGGCTACGCCCTCTACAGTATCGGTTGGCCGCCGTCACCGATAACATACGCAGGATGAGGATTAGCCGGCATTTGCTCCGACGAAACAATTGTGGCGCATAAAGAAGCTTTACCTGTCACTGTTGTCTAGTGGTTATGGTGCTCGACTGCTGGCCCGAAGGTCGCAGGATCGAATCCCGGCGGCTGCGGCCGCATTTAGATGGAGGCGAAATACTAGAGGCCAGTATACTTAGATTTAGATGTAGGTTAGAGAACACCGGATGGTCTAAATTTCGGGAGCCCTCCACTACGACGTCCCTCATAATCATATCGTGGTTTCGGGACGTGAAACCCCAGCAATTATGAGTGTAAAGAAGCTTTGTTTGAACACGGCGCTGTTCGCAGCATACATGTTGGCAACATTTTGGAAGCGCAAGTTATAAACATAAATACGCAAGACAAGACACGAAGAGAGGACGAGCGCACTCTTGTCTTTTCTTTTGTATGTATGTTTACATTTGGCACTGCAAGAATGATTGCCAGTTCTAGCAACCAAATAGCCCGCATTACCGCTTTGTCTACGAGATGTTGGAGCGTGTACGAGGCGACTAAACGAGGAGCGCAGTAACCAAACAATATGCCACCACGTCCAGCGGGCCCCCTTATCATTTTGCACGGAAAAACAAAAAAGAAAAAGCGAAAAACGCGGGGCTTGTCTATTGCGTCGCGCGGAGAGGGTCTCTATCGACAGCTCGACATTCGCTGTCATCCTCGTGCAGCTGCCGGCGTCACCACAACACGCCATGCGCATTCGTTTCTTTCTTTCTTTTTCGATGCATGACGTATCCATGTATAAGCACGCACAATAGCGCTGGTGACGATCCGTTTTAGAGCGTACGCCGTAACCCTCAGTTTTTTTTTTACGCTAACCGTCTCTTATTCTGTTTTTATTGGCTGCAAATGCGACAAAGGCGACCCCTCCAGCAGTTGACGGGGACGACGTAGGGGAGTGTTCAGAAGCTAAGATTCGTTTTATGGGGTTTAACGTCTGACTCATGCTACGAGAGACGCCGTAGTGCAGGGCTCCGGAGAACTTCGACCACTTGGGGTTCTTGAACGTCCACTGTCATCACACAACACACGGCCTTCTAGAATTTTGTCTCAATCGTAGATACCACAACATGGCGGCCTTAATGACGTCAGATATGACTTATAGAATGTATCATGTGACGTATTAGAATGGTACATAAATGATGCTAGTGTAAGTAATGTATAGGAACGCTATTTGCGCACAGAGGCAAAAAGGGACCGTGACGCTTGCCTCTCCTGTAGATCGCGTTGTAATAGACGTGATAATGGCGTGGTAATTTCTTCTACAGGCTCCTCAATGAAAACACACTTGAAAAATTATTTCGGTGAAACGTTGCCTAGACTGCGCTTTACAACTTTCGGCGTGCAGCAACAATTTTTAGTGGGACCTACAGAGGGGGCCCTCGAAAACACATGGAAGGTTATATTGCGATGATTGCATTTTATAATCACTGCGAAAAGTTACTTGCTACGAAATTCAAGCGCACGAAATGTGGTTACTCTGAAGCTTAGGTCGTTACACTCGAAGAACCACCTAGACTGCACGTGCGCGCTTGAGCGCGCACGTGCAGTCTAGCCCGGCCGTGGTCCCACAAAGCGTGCAGAACAAGTTACCTTTTAGTCAACCTTCAGCGGCTGGTCAAAAAAAAAAAAAAAAAAAAAAAAGAAGGAAGGCAGGCAGTGGTGCTGTGAATTATATTCGCCGAAGTACCGAGCAAGCCTCCGAGAGCACGTGCGCGGGGTATAATCGAGCGCGACTCCGAAAGCTCCGTTTGACCGTCCTTAGGCTGCGGAGATAGAAAGGGCATTTTCTGGCAACACGACCGGCCAGAAAAAAAGGCAATGGGGAGGAGGGGGCGGGGTAACAAAGGTAGGGGCGATCGCCCCCCCCCCCAAAGCATGTGTCACCCCCCCCCCCCGCCTGTAGTGCCTGTCTCTCTCCTCATCCCTACCCTACCAACCCCCCCCCCCCCCCCGGTCAGACGAAGGAACCGCCCCCCCCAAAGTTGCCGCCTGGATCCGCCCCTGGCTGTTGTGTGTGTGTGTGTGTGGGTGCACCGTATATGCTTTGAATATTCTTTCTGCGCTTGCTTATACTTTCTTTCACTTTTATTCCCTGCAGCCATAGGTCGGCAAAAAATGTGGAGCTCACTCAGAATCACCCATGGAATATATTTAGCCCTTAGGGCTCACTCGGACTCACCAGAATTTTCGTCAACTGGACTCACTCGGACTCAAACTCACCTAAATATTACTCACTCGGACTCACTCAGACTCAGACTCACGGCTCGATCTGAGTCTCAAGGCCCGCCTCTCGTCAATAAATATTGAGCTGGCGTATGAAGGCTAGTGTGTTGAAGTATCTGTGAGTAGAAGTGAGTATAAACGTGAGCCATCATAAGGCTGATAGTAATGCATAAGTTGCGTAGTTATTAATGCTGTTAAGTTATTAGTTAGTAATGCTGAAGTTGCGTAGTATCTCAGGTTGCACGCCCCCCCCCCCCCCCCCTCTCTCTGTGGTTGAAAGTAAAGAAGCTTCGCAATGGATGCAAAAAATGAAAGCGGAGCGTGGTTCTCGCACATGTTCCCACGTCGTCACAAAACTACGACGCGCTTCCCACAAATGTCCCCGGCAGTAAAGGTGGGAAGTAAACAGTTCTTGGAATGCAACATCAGGTGCTACTTCTGTGAAGGCGCGTTTCGCGTTGTACCGATTCCTATAACTGAAGGATCAGCCACGTTTCTTTCTTAATAAGTAAGTTCATGAGCTGCACAGACGTGACAGGTCTGTGGGGGACCCCATACGGTCACCTTGTGTTAAATCACAACCGTGGAACAAAAGCTCTATATTTCAAAATCGGCGTCCAGATTACAGTCACTCTGAAGATCGGTGTCGATATGTTTCTCGAAACCTGACGTAAAATTGCCTTCAGAAATGACCCACATATGAGACCTTTCAGATGGCAACGTCAGCTGCTAACATTCTGTTCGAACACCGATGCCCGCTCCAGCCTTCTTCACTATCCCGGCCCATCGGGATCGAGACTAAATTTTGTAACTGCAGCCCGCTAGCTGATGTGAGTTTGAGACCCCTGGTATTGCTAAATAAACGCTTCACATATTTAAAACGATAAATGCCGAAGGGGCCCGAGCAAACGCTTGCACTTGTGAGGAGGCAGCGTTATGACGGCAGTCGTCTGAACGGCGTGATAGTTGATACAATGAAACAACGTCAGAGTTCGGTGTGTACAGGGGACGTTCTAAGTGCATCCACTGTCTCATGTCTCATGGTCACGCAGTGGTTAATGCAGGCCTAAGCCAAGGTTAACATTGCTCAAAACCAGTGCAAAATAAGCTAACAAGGTCTAAAATATTATAAACTAGAGAAATAACCGTGAATTAACCGCAATAATATACCTAAAATCGAGGAAAACACTTCTGAAGCATCCGCCTGATAGCCGCGCCGCGCAAGAGAGGGCGCCACCGCTTCGGCAAGCGCGCGATTGGCAAGGGAATCGCTGGGTTGCCCTAAAGCTCCTCCATCGTGTCTGCTGCGGCTTTTTTAAGTAGCGCCATTTCCTCGCCGCCCATTTCCGGTTCCGGAGCTTCCGTAAGGAAGTTCTTGAGCCACTTCTTTCAGCTTTTTCCTTCCATCTTGTTTCTGCACATGCATGTGTACACGCGAGAAAGCAAATATTCCCTTGTCCATTTCGCAAGTGTTGTTGTTTTGAGGTTCGTCCTAAACTGCCGGCCACCGAGTGAGTTTTCGCTCGGTGTTTCTGCGTCGCGAGGGCATGGGCCGGTTTGGGGCGCGTGCATGAACCGGAAAAGCCGCAGAAACATCATGGCGGCACTACGCATTTCCTCAGGCTTCACGGTAGCGGAGCTGCATGAAGCGCGGGATTTAGAACTACACCGAGACCTACACAGGAACTACGTTAATGCTCCACTAAATCAGCGCTGGATTGGAGCAGAATTAGCGCTACATTAAGCGCCAGATTTAGAGTTTCTTTTGTTGCGCGGGTGGAACGAACTTGCAGGCGGCCGAGTTGACCGTCCCATAATTAACCATCCAGACAGACCGAGTGCCAGCAAGGTTCGGAGAATATGCGCAGATGGAAGGGAACTCCGGTGAAGTAGGAGAACGGAGAGGGATGCCTGCACGGGAGCAGCTTTGCGTTGGGGCATCGTCCGACAGATGTCGCCTTTGCAGAAGGGCGGCTTCGTTGGATGCGTGCAGCGGTACGCGAGGCTGTCGATGTGAGCGCGGTTGGGAGTGAAATGCGTGATCACGGCAGCGATTACCTTGAGTGCGAGCCAACAAGCAGATATGGTGGCTCTCAATTCAGCACCGAACAAGCGGCACGCGTGGTTTTTCCGAAGATAAATCAAGGAAAGCGGAATGCTATACCGAGAAAAAAGATCTGGCACTAGACTACCAGTTTGTGTTCAATTGCTCACCATTTTTTTGTTGCGTAATGATAGTGTATAATAGGGCTAATTGCATTGTTTCAAGTACATATATTCGTGCTTTTGTACATGCAAGCTTTTTCAATATACTTGATTGCATCCTTCCGCCTCTATACGAGTTGTTTCAACTAATGACCAAATAACCTTATTTTACATGATGGTGACGTGAAGAGTGCAAGACATACACCAGAAAAAAGAAAGAAGGTGAAAATACCGCTTTTTTTTCATACTCTTTTGTCCTTTTTTCCTTTTTTTTTCCAAAGTCGATATTGCGCTGTCGACGTCACCATCATTTACTACAACTCACTCGCCCAGGGCTCATTTTATGGTTGATGTGGATGGAAATAACTTTATTTAGATGTCATACAGGTTTTTGAGACCCAGGCTCAGGTCTCCCGCGACGGTTTGTCGACAACTTTTCTGATACATTAAAAACATTTAGAAAACAATGTCAGCTTGTCACGACTAACATGAATTAAATCGGTGCAATGATGCGTGTTATCCTTCTACGGTGGACAAAAAAGAAGAAAAAAAAAGAAAGCTTCTTAACGGGACACTGTAGTGAAACAACGAATCATTTTCCAGAACAATTGTTTTTTTGAGAATTCCACTCTTGTCAATTTCACCATCATAGGTATTACTAATACAAGAGAAAATGACGGTCAATGTATCATTTTTAAATTTCACGCCGAAATCTCCGCACATGAATGCCAGCGTGACGTCGCGGCTTTCAAAGTATTTTTTTCAGTTTTTTGGCCACATTGGCTCAATAGAATTTCCTTAACCTTTTTATGTCTCTTGCCCCCTCAGAGGTCAATGTAAACCATTTTTAGCGATTAGGAACTATGTTGGTCCTAATAGACGCTGTCAAAATCTGTGACGTTACAGCGAGTTAGCGCGGCAACTTTATGCTGGCGTTGCCTCCTGCATTTTATTTATGAGCATTGGCTTGCTTACCAAGCATCTTCTCGCGACAAGAGGTCTGCTTTTGGTGTTGTGAAAAGGTAATTTACTAATAAAAGGGACTTTTCTTCTCTTTACTGTCCATATAACGATTACCGATATCTGAATAAGCACTGCCTCTCTTGGAAGTAATAAAATAGATGGCTTCAGAACGGCGCAACAAGGAAGACGAAAAGACGAAAGATCACACGAACACAAACGCCGACTCACAACTAAAGTTTATTTTATATCACAGAGCAGATTTATACACGCACGTGGCTACACACAACGCAAAAAGGATAACCAAAAGCCAAAGCACGTTAACCACTCAGGTACAGGATTTCTTTATCCTGTAGCGCAATTGAGGGAGAGCTGATACAAGACTGTTTTTTTTTTTAGTGTTCAATGCTTCGATTATTTCCCGAGTCGTCTTATCATGAAGCCTCGAAATAATGTTTGTGAGGCTAAACTGAGGCGCGCAGCCGCACTTCTGACAGTGCTGAGAAATGTGCGAAAAACTATCACAACGTACGTCGGCCGCGTGTTCCCTTAATCGCACGTTAACACATCGGCCCGTCTGGCCTACATAAGCAGAGCAGCAAGACAACGGCAGACTGTAAACCACATTCGTGGCACAACTGATTGCCGGATTCTTGTGCTTGACACCACAACCTTCTTTCTTCTCTTTCTTGGCCTCTGCCTGTCTCCCTAGTCCCTACACGTTCGCAAATAGCCCCTAATTTGTTTGGTACAGAAAAAAAACCACTTCTACCTCATATCTACCTGCGACGTTTTTCACACAATGGGACAAGGCATGAACATACGGTACAACAGCAACACATTTCCTCTTTTCCTCTTCGATTAGTTATTTTTTTTTCCCTACACTGACCTTGTGTTACTGCTCGAATTAACTTTTCACAAGTTCGTGTCAAAACGTGATCCAGGAAACCCGCACTTTTTAACCTACCCACCTGTCTTGACACACTCTCATTTATTCTATGAAGGCACGTCTTATTAATAGCTGACCGTAGAACAGAGCCAGCAATGCCATCTTTTACAATTTTTGAATGGCCAGAAGAATAGCTCAAAAATTCTTTTTTTGAACTTGGCCAAAACTCCCAACAAACGTTATCGGGAGAGGCGGACAACATCAAATCAAGAAACTACAGCTCGTTTTGCTGAGGAACCTCATACGTGAATTTTAGACCCCTGCCAACCCTCTTGAAAACGTGAAGTACGTCATGCAAAGTTCTAGAGTTTTTGCTTTCATCTACGATTACAAGACAGTCATCTACATACCTAAAAATTTTTACACCACACCCACCAAGTTCCTGTTCTATGTCTTCATCAATGCAACCAAAAAATATATGGCTCAGAACCGGGGCAATCCTCGACCCGATACAAATACCCTCACCTTGCAAGTACAGCTTACCCTCAAAACCTACAGCAGTGGATCTTAAATAACACCTTAATAATTCTAGGAAGGAACTGACAGAAACACAGCACTTATTAACAAATTCACACTCATCATTGTACAAATCAAAGCATCTTTGCACACCTCCCATCAATTCCCTCTGTGGTATAGAAGAATACAGATCTTCTGCATCAATACTAAACATACGGTATTTTCCTGGTTTGCAGTTTGCCAAGTAATGCACAACTTCCTCTGAATTAGACACCATGAACGGATCCTGAACGTGTGAACGTGCGATTAAGGGAACACGCGGCCAACCTACGTTGTGATAGTTTTTCGCACATTTCTCAGCACTGTCAGAAGTGCGGCTGCGCGCCTCAGTTTAGCCTCACTAGCATTATTTCAAGCGTCATGATAAGACGACTCGGGAAATAATCGAAGCATGGAACACTCAAAAAGAAAGAAACAGTCTTGTATCAGCTGTCCCTCAATTGCGCTACAGGATAAAGAAATCCTGTACCTGAATGATTGACGTGCTTTGGCTTTTGGTTATTCTTTTTGCGTTGTGTGTAGCCACGTGTGTGTATAAATTTGCTCTGTGATATAGAATAAACTTTAGTTGTGAGTCGGCGCTTGTGTTCGTGTGATCTTTCGTCTTTTCGTCTTCCTTGTTGCGCCGTTCTGAAGCCATGCATCTGTACCAACTGGCCCAATTGTCAGTGCAATAAAATAGAACTTCGTCGAAAATTAGAGCCTCGATATGGACCACGGCTTGCACATAACAATGACATCGAAAGGAAAAGAATAGGGAAAAAAAAAGCCAAAGAATTTCTTTGTGGTGTAAGACTTCCGACTTATCCAAGTGCGCGTAACAGCAGAGCGATAGTGGCGAGGGAAAAAACAAACAAAGGAAAACACTGCTACTATCAGCTGCCAAAGATAATTTCCTGATGCTGTAAGTGATAATCTACGTTCTTGCACATCTGCTTCACTGGTGTATATACCAAATGTAAAACGTGTTGACTATACTTATTTCATACTACAACTTCAGTCCGCCTCGGTGGAACAGTGCTTACGGTGCTCGGCTGCTGACCCGAAGGTCGTGGGTTCGATACCGGCCGTGGCGGTCGCACTTTGATGGACGTGACATGCTAGAGGCCCGTGTACTGTGAGATGTCAGGGCGCGTTAAAGAACACCAGATGGTCGAAGTTTCCGGTGCCTTCCACCACGGCGTGCCTCATAATCATATCGTGGTTTTGGCACGCAAAACACCAGCCAATTACATTATCATGGTAGTAGCACTTACGTACAATTTATATCTGTACAGCGCAGTGGCGTAGCCAGGGGGGTGTTGTTGTTCGGGGGGTTCAAGCCCCCCTAAAATTATGCCATTTTGCATGTGCACATATACCGGTACACATACAAAAAGGGGCAGGGTCGGCCCCCCTCCCGCGCGCGCAAGGTTTTCTGATTACGCCTCTGGTATACAGCGCATATCTCCACTTCTCATTTAACACCCTTTTTATTAGTGGTATTCCAGAAAATAAAATGAAATCAAGTAAGGATCACGCAGTATGTGTACTGTACTGCAGACGGCGTTTCCTCAGCACTGCACGGTAATTCAGAGCGGCTGCCACGGAGGACGCCGTCTGTGCTGCGACGCCGCGGATTTACGGCGTCATTTATATGAGGACGTCATTCGATCATCCGCCTCCAGGTGGCGCGCCACCTTTTCCTGCGCCGCTCGTGTCTCTATAGCGTATGCACCACATAGCTGTCGGTCCAGTAGCGCGGCATCGCAGACATCCCCTTAGTTTGCGTGGGCCACGTCGTAACCAACAACCTTTATGTGGTTGACCTCTAACGACCCCGCGCGAGTGTTTGTCAGTCGCACGGGCGTCTTCTCTTCGGGCATCATGCCTCGACTTGCGTGGCCGTTGGAAAAAAAAAAAAAGAACGATTGAAGGCGCCGCCGCTTTGTTCTCTTTCGGCCTGCGGACGTCCGACACGACTTATGCCGTCGAACGCCGCGAACGTTCAATGGAACGCGTGTCGGAGGTCGCCGTAACAGAGGTCAGATCAATGACCGTCTGCGCGGCAGACGTTAAGTCAGGGTTAATGCCTGCTACAGTCTATGTTGACTCTGGAAAATAAATACTACTCCCGGCGCTATTGCATTTGGAGTAGTATATGTGGAAGGAAGGGCCTTCGGTTACATCATTTCATTCCTATAGGAAATATAAATTTGCTACAAATAAATGAGCAAGAAAGATTATTACAAAGTGATCAAGCATATTTGCTTACTAGCGTTGAACGTTGGGCGAATTGGTACGCCACTATCTTCTTAGCAAACTGCTCAGCAAGACAGGACAGGTCAACAAAAGTGTGCGTTCGTCTGTCTCTTCTTTCCTTGTGTCCTGTCTGGCTGAGCAGTTTGTTTGCTTATATCCTCCGTGATTCGGCCATTGGTACAAGTGGACTGCTTTGTTTTATTAAAGTTTATTAAATGCGAAGCATTTCTTAGCGAACCTCAGGCACTTTGGGCGTTTCTATCTACGTATCTATCTATCTATCTATCTAGCCGCCTACGTCTGGGCGCTCTCCCGGTCGTCTCCATAGGTTGTAATATACCAAAATATGCATAGCATAGGATGAGCATATGACGAACTCGATTCACTGGTGACGACATGAATAACCCAAAATACCTGACGCGTACGTCATGAAACCCTTTCCCTCAGTCACGTGTGGCACATACCCGCATACCAGAGTTCATGCTATGCGGGTATGTGCCACAGGTGATAGCAGAGTCTAATGAACCCAGTAACCGCGAACAGACACATTGACACGGAAGGAAAGTGATAATAATAGTAATTGCTGGGCCTCTATAGCATTTCAACTCCATCTAAATGCGACCGCTGCGGCTGGGATCGAACCCGTGACCTTCGGGTCAGCAGCCGAGCACCGTAACCACTACACCACAGCGGCCGACCCAAGGAAAGTTAGCGAGCTGACGAAAGAGCACCCCTAGAAGACGCTGGGCTACCATCCACACGTCCACGTGGTCCGCAACGTCGACACGTGAATTAAGCAAAAACCAGGGTCAATGCTTCCTACAGTAACTCTGCCGAGAGGACCACGTCCTTCATGATTACCGGTGACTTCAGCATTGATTTATCAAAACCCAACCACGCCTGGTTCTTAGACGGCATGAAAGAGGGCTTCGATGTGGGCAGGGCATCACAAGATTTCGGTGCACGTCCAGGACAGGAGGCATCATAGATCATTTCTTCGTAAAAGCCATCCGCGGTTTCCACCAGCTCTACTATACCTCGCACTTCACAACACTTAGAGCGTTCGTAGCCGCGATAACGAACGGATCCAATAACAAGTCCTGTCCAGCTGCTGGTGTTCACTGATCACGGTGATGATGACCTTATTCAAGAACTACCAAGAACCCCTTCCACACATGCACGCGGGTTCGTGAAACGTGCGTGTGTTCTCCGTCATAACGGATAAGTATTAGCATAACAACTGTAACGCAGCTCAAACAACTGCAACTGTGATTGTAACGTACGTGCACAGTGCGCCTGGGCGTGCCACTCGGCTGTGTATATATCTAAGGAAAATTTTCTGAATAAAGCTTAGTTGCGAGTAGCACCTGTCCTGTGCATCCGTGTTCCTTCATTGTCCTACTCGAATTCGCGCTATCCAGTGTTGAAGGATATAAGCACTACATATCAGCTTACTGCGTCTGGTGTTGGTAACACCTATGCTGCTGTTGGCGTCGTTAAGCAACTGCAAACTAATTATATAACACATGTGCGACTCTTCAAAATGTGTGTGTGCGTATAACATTTGCACACTTCTCTAGCGTCCTTCCGTAACGTTTCGCGCAATGTGAAAATTTTCGACACAGTCACCTTCCTGCACATGCTTCGCATAACATCGATTCCCACGGTACGTGGGATCTGCCAAATTTTTCTCTCAATACTTGTGGCATATATGCAGCATACTTGAGAGACGCATGTCTCAGATAACTGCAGTGATGATCTTCGTGGTTACCCGCTGTGGTAGCCTAGCGGCTAAGGCGTTAGAGTGCTGACATCGAGTACGTGGGTTCGATTCCCGGCCACGGCGGCCGCATTTAGATGGGAAGGAAATTGATAAACGCCCGTCTAATCTTGTTCCAACATGTCTCAGGAATTTTGAAGACAGTGCCTATGCCGCTTCCACTCACATTGTGTAACGGATTATGATGTCGATTTTGCACCGAAATAAAGATCAAGAAAAGCAAAGCTAAACAATAAAAAGGAAGTGATGTAAAGATACAGACATCAAGAGTAAAAAAAAGAGATGAAAAAAAATACAAATGCGACGAGGTTGCCGAAGGCGACTAAAAGATTGAATATTTCAGTTGTCTGCAAATTTTCAGTCCTCTATTGCTTCACCGCAGTTTATGCAGGGTGCCCCAGCTAACTTTAGCCAGAGCTTAAAAACATGACGACGCGACCAAGTGCATGTTGCTGGCTATTGCACGGAGTAAGTAACACTGTATTTTGTGTTCTGCCTAATTGCTTAATTAGACAAGATTGACTATTGTTACGTTATTGCGCACCGCTTTGAAGACGCGAACACAAGCGCGAACTTTCAACGGCATTTATTGGACGGACACGTTATGCTTTTATACAATCGCGTATCATAGTTACATACAAACAAACCCAAAACATTTATAAAAAAATGATTTACAAAAATTATAAATAGTACAATACCGATAACCACTCATGCCGAGGAAACACGCACCTATCGCATATCCCTGCATTGCGAATTCAGATACGTTATTTTCTTCTGCGTTAGTCCCAAAGATGCCATACTGACGCAGTCATCCCCCAGGCGAACAATCTCGGACGCCTCAAAGATTTCGCGCGTCATCTGATTATTGTGCCCAGCGACAACCTTGGTTTCACGGAACTTCGGCTGGCATCCGCACTCTCGACAATGCAAGCCTAGGTTTCCTTGCACAGATTTATGCACATTGTTGTTGTGCTTCCGCAGTCTTTCATTCAGGCACCTTCCTGTCTGGCCTACGTATTTCTTTCCGCATGTGAGCGTAATCTCGTACACCACTTTTTCGACGCAATTCACAAACTTGTTTCTGTGGTTAGTTGTGCAAACACTTGTTCCCGTCACCTTTTTCTTTTGTATGTTGCAAAGTGACGACAACTTACGGAGTGCCGTAAAAACCACTCGCACTCCGACACAGCCCACAATATTTTCCAGGCGATGGGAGATGTGAATTTACGGTGTCGCAGCGGTCCTACGAAAATTCCCGTTCTCGCTCTGGGATTTTTTCTGCACTCGCTCCTTGTGGGTCTTCTTGACTGCCTGCAATAGAGCGTAACAATGAATAGATACCAACTGGTCCAAGTACCCTTATAAGATTGATTAACGAACTTTTGGAGGAACGAAGCTAGGCAAAAAATTCCAATGAGAAAGTTTAAGATTGGTTTGAACAACGTCCAATTAGACAGTTTCGAACATTCTACCCATTAAGAGTCAACACAAACGCAAAGAATGAGCGGTCCACTTTTGTTTAGGCGACTTGCAGTTTTTTCTGACCATATTCTGCTGCGACGCGTCCTTTTTCAAAATTCGTGACAAGAACTTCCTGTCTGACGTAAGACAGCGGCCGCATTTCCTGCGCGCCCGGGGCGCTCACTTTTGTATCGCATGGATCGAGGCCTTCGCTATCGATGATTAATATCTCAAGTGGCGTGTGTTTTTCTAGATTTCTGATAAATGGGTATGCTGTCACGTCCTACAACTTTTCCATATAAACAACTTCCCTCAAGTTCTCAACTAAAAAGTTAATGAACGAGTTTTGTTAATTAATCATTTTATGGTAACTTCAGGTGTGGCAAAGTATTTCAGACTCGACGTAGAGCTCTTGCGCGAAGATGATAGGTGTCTGTTATAAAAGATCTGTCAAAAAAAAAAAAAGACAGCCTGTATAACAGCCAGATGCGTATCATCTCGACTGTCCGCAAATAAGAGAATATTTTTAGCATAAAATAAACGTGGGAGCTGCTGCACTATCATCAAGCCGGCCTGTCTGTGTCACAGATTAAAACCAATGTTGCTACCTTCTAGCTCTCTTTCTATTCTCACCATTGGCAGACAGCATGAATGACAGCGGGTACAACAGATATCCCTGCCTCAGCCGCTTGGTAATAGCAGCGTTATTCGCACTGCTCAACGCTGCTCAACGTTATTCCTTCCCATTCTACGCAAACTCTATTTTCCCGGCGTACCTCCCTCAAAAGCTGTGTACAGTCGTCGCCTATGCCCGCTTCTTTCAATATATCCCATAAGGTTTCCCGATTAGCGTAATCATGAGTACCATTGATGTACAGAATTCTACTGAAACGTCCCGTGTGCATTCCAATAATTCCTCACGCTGTCCGTAAGATAGTTACGGAAATTTAATGGAATTAATATGGAATCTGCGTATACTGCGTTCAGTTATGAGGCCGTCGTACATACTTGCTGGAATGGCCAGCGGAACGTTGTAGTACGGAAAGACCTCGCATAAAGGTCTGTTTTCTTTTTTGTATATTTCCTTGAAAACACTAGGCGTCGTATTCACAGCGCACATATACTGGAATGAACATGTTAGCTATGTTTGTTCGAAGATGCGATAAGTTGTCGGTCTCTTAAATCGCTGCCGAAATACATTACCCTTTAAAATTAAACGCCTCGTTTATCATGCTCTTTCCCATTCAGTTATTGCTCACTCATAACACCACCGCGTAAAATATTCAGATGCTGGAAATAGTTCAAAAGAGAGCAATTAGAACAATAGCAAATGTTTCTTTCTCCGAACATACGAAAGAACTTTTCCGGTAAGTCAGAATAATTAAAGCTGGCGATATGTGCAAACTGAAAAACTACAGAGCTACAAGAGTGCTATGCTAGGAAAACTAGATCCATTTCTAACCCTTGCGGGTCTACATGAAAAAATGCTTCGCATTTAATAAAAGTACATATTCATATCGCCGTCAGGCGCCATGGCAAATTTATTTTTCGCGCACTAATTATGGACAACAACGCCTTTGTCACATACTGCCTTCCCTACTTAACCACTTTAACAAACAAAATATTGATGTGTTACCACTAAACAAAACTAACATGAAGGACTTCCATATTTCACAGCGCAAGACGACAACACAGTAAGGAACACAAGACACACGGAGCGCTCCGTGTGTCTTGTGTTCCTTACTGTGTTGTCGTCTTGCGCTGTGAAATATGGAAGCTAGAAACCAACTCGCCCAACATATAACCTTATGAAGGACTTGTTCTTGTAGCAGCTTATTAACATGTAATCAGAAAAAAAATTAAAACGATTTTTGATAGTATGTTGCTCTTACTGTACTTTTCTTTCTATGTTCTGTAATAAAAAAAAAAAAACGTTTCTCGATCGTATTTTGCTGTTGCTATATATTTCTGTTTTAATTTATTTATTACACTTTCATTCCTACGTTACGTCACATGCAGTTGAAATGCATTGTATTATCGTATCGCACTACACCATGTAACACGCTCTTTACCATTTTACTGAGACCAACTTCACCACTGTCTACCTGGGAGACCGCAGCGTTTTCAAGCCAAACAACTTTCGGATTTTTTTCCAGTTCGCCCTTTTTCACCTTATGTATGTAATGATGGAAAACAAAACATTTTGTTTGATTGATTGATTGATTGATTGATTGATTGATTGATTGATTGATTGATTGATTGATTGATTGCAGCTGTTTTTTTACCGCTTCCGACAGTGATTATTGTTTGCTGTTTTCGCCTTACTTTAGTAATCAGACTAAAGCCCCATCTGGCCCTTTGGCGTTGCGCTGTTTGAGGCCCGTGTACTTAGATTGAGGTGCACGTTAAAGAACCCCAGGTGGTCGAAATTTCCGGAGCCCTCCACTACGGCGTCTCTCACAATCATATCGTGGTTTTGAGACGTTAAATCCCAGATATTGTTATTCTTATTATTTCGGTAGCTGGTTGTGAGATGTGGCACGACAAGCTCGTGTACATAAAGGGGCAATAACACGAATTGTTAGTCAGGGCTTGTGACGGCCTTTATTGCCTCGGTCCGTCTGCAGTTTTGCCTATGTGAACGGGACACTAGAAGAAACGATTTTTCTCATATTAGTAAACTACACTCTTTCACGATTCCATAATCACCACGCTTGCCGCAAGAAGACGCTTGGTAAGCGAGAAAACGCGCAAAAAGAAAATGCGGGTGGCGACGTTACCTTGAAATTCCTGCACGAAACGCCATGACGTCATAGATTTTGACGGCGTCTGCTAGGTCCTACATAGTTCTTAATCGGTAAAAATGAAGTGCATTGACCTCTGAGGGGACCATAGACACACCGTACCAAGTTTCAGGAAATTTCGTTCAGCCAATATGGCCAAAATGCGAAAAAAAAAAAGCTCTTTGAAATTCGTGACGTCCAGCGCGAAGATTTCGGCACGAAATTTAAAAATTAAATGTTAACCTTTGTTTTCTCCTATGTTTAGAGGCCTATGATGATGAAATTAACGACAGTAGAGTTTTCAGAGTACAATTTATCAATATAAATCGGTTGATAGCTTTCCTTTAGTGTGCCTCTAACAGGGAGCTTGGCGTATCGTAGGGATAACCGCGTCTGTTCAATCTCCCCGACGTTCTTTGTTCCCACTGACTTCTGGTGCGCGGCCCTCGGGCTCAGTGTGGCGAGAGAAGGATGCGGTGAGGGCGGGTGAGAAAGCGGTCAGGGCCCCGGGCTCGGAAGAAAGCCAGGGGCCTCTCGAAATGCTGGCGTCAGCGACTGCGGGATGGCCGAAGAAGAAAAAAATATATGGAGGAAACGGAGTGCGAGGTCGCGAGGTTCAAGGAACCCCAGCACATCGCGCCGCGATGCGGGGACAGATTGAAACTGGCGGGAGAGAGAGAGCTGGCAACGCCTCCGAGATCCAAGGCTGGAGCGGTATATCGTGACTTATCGTTGCTAAATGTACGGGACCGAATGAGCACATGAACGGGATATTCGATAGCTTGATGCTTTAACAAGCGCATACAGTGTTTTTTTTTTTTTTTTTTCAGGTTTTATTCGGGCGCTCAGGGCACTTGAAATTGCTTAAAACCTGGTTGGTTCATGATAGCTTATGGCAGCGTGCATCAAAAACACGGACAAAAAAGAAAGAAAGAAAAAACAAAGAAAAGATAAACAATTACGTCAGCGCTTACGTCATTGTCTCTCTTTTGTGTGTGTGTGTGTGTGTGTGTGTGTGTGTGTGTGTGTGTGTGTGTGTGTGTGTGTGTGTGTGTGTGTGTGTGTGTGTGTGTGTGTGTGTCCGTTTCGTCCTTGTTTTTGACGCGCGCTGCCATAAGCACTTAAAGATTGCCGGCGAAGGGTGCCACGTAGCGCGAATCTTTGAGGTCGTATAAAAGGTGCGCGTAGAAACGAAACCGCTGGCGAGTGCCCACTACATGGTTGAAGCGAGATGTTTGTTGCTTCGAGAAGATCCCTGCGACCATTTCTTTTTGAAGACAACTAACAGTGACGGAAGCTGCGATTGAGCTCATGGCAGAAAGTAATTCCTTATTTCGTGAGGCTCTCGTGTTCTACACATAGTTTCGCACACTTTTAATAATTTTGTAGCCATTACCTGTCGAAAGCTTCGGGCACTGTATGATACGTATGTACTTACGATGTGCTTGTGATCTACCTGCAAGCGTTGATGTAATCATCTTTCTATGCAGTGTGGAGCCGTTAGCTCGATATATTTGCACTCAGCACGGATTAAAAACAACGGGAAACACAATACACAGTGAAAAGAAAACGACGGAACAGGCTGGCCTGTCCCGTCTTGTGTTTCCCGCTGGTTTTTATCCGTTTTGACAATGTACCAACTAGCCCAGTCCAACGCCTTGATATTTGCACTATGTGAGAAGAATTTAGTAAACAAGCACATACGCCTTAGAACTTGAACGCACATAAAATACAGTTAGGATCGGGGGGAAATGGCGAAGACAGCGAATAATTTGCCACAGAAGCATTGACATTTTGACTAGTTGGTTTATGATTTGAGTGGAAACGGAACGCAATAGCACCGTGAAGACACCACAAACGCAATATGCGTTTGTGCTGTCTTGACTTCTCTCGTGTGTCCGTGTTTGCACGCCCAGTCTTTATAGAAACACCTACTAACTAGCTCAGCTCTCTGTTAATCATAGCACCGTTGCCCGTTTCTTTCCTTATACATACAGCACAGACGATGCGGGAGCAGGGGCTGACGCCTCGCGGATGAATACTGTACCGCGGATATGGCGCGCTCGCTCTCCGGATTGGCTGGCGTCGACACTGAGCTTCCCAGTGGCAGCGTGGCTTAGGCGAGCAAACGCAGCGAGCTCACCGAGGAAGGAGCACGGAGAGCGACTTCTGTCTTTCCTCCTCGGCGCAGCATGCGGTCAATGCTCGAGAACTCCGAGGCCGGGCCCCGGTCAATGATCGCGTCTAGACTCGTTAAGCAGGGAACCCGAATGGCTTCAGATGGGCGTGGCTCGTTTGGAAATACTAGTTCGAAAGCGCCTCTACTCTTTGGGCTAATGAGCCTAATTGATTTCCGCGTTACTGCAGCGTCGGGTTCCCGACTCACGTGTGAGTTTGCCATTGCATGATAGGCTGGCTCAAGTTACATCAAGCTAATGCGCTCCGAGGCTGTTCAGGCGCCAATTATTTGCTGTTGCATTAGCGCTGCTTCCGCTAGCCCATTTTGGTCTTACTGCTGAGCTCTCGGTTCACTTCTATGACGTAGGTCACCGCGAAAAACCTGCCCGCTAAAGGGGCTTCCTTGTTGGCTCCTCAGTGACGTGGCGCGATCCACCATGGGGGAATCGGCTATGAATTGGGCGATACAACGGTTCAGAAAAATGAAGAGTAATATAAATTTAAACAAAAATGGCCGAATAGTAAATTGCAAAGCGTTAAATGTTTCACGACGAATGTCTGTAGTAATTACTCGTAACAGTTACGAAAAAAAAGAGGAAATTGGTGAATGAAAAGAAAGATGAAATTTTGACAAGCTTTAACACTTTTTTTTTTTTGAAATGTAAGGTGAGACGACGACAACGGACAGCTGGAGAGTCATACACAACGGAGAGGCCTATCTCTAAATGAAAAGGCTGATGCGCTGGCGAAAGCGTCGTTAGACGGACCAGCTATTAATATTATCCCTACACCAGCTTTTATCGTAGCGGCTAGATTTCGGAGGCAAATGATGATGCGAGAATTCTCTATACCGTCTCTAAGAAATGTCCCGGATTGTAATCACGTATTGACGCCCTGGAAAAGTACATCATGTAATACTAGGGGTCTATAAGTTATAATTACTAGGCTATGCTGTCGTATACGATGATTGAATATTTATTTATACAGAGCTGGTTTGGCACCCTCCCCGCTTTGTTCTTATTGTAGGGAAGATGAAACAATAGAACACTTTCTGATCTCTTGTCGAAGGTTTTCCGCATTGAGAGAGCGACCTATAGAAACACCGTTACGCATCATAGGATTAGATATAACACCTTCAAGTTTGCTACATCCCTCGGTGCACTGACCCTTGGGCACAGCAACGGGAAAGTATTCGAGGCCGTTCAAGATTTCATAGCACAGTCAATGAAGGAAGGAAGGAAAACGGGAGAGAGGAAAGACAGGGATGTTAACCAGTTTGGCATAACCGGTATGCTACCCTGTACAGGGGGAAGTGTGTTCCCCTCTCTTTCTCTATTTCTTTACTCTTCTTTCAATCTCCCACAGTCAATGAGATTTACACAATAACCACGGTTCCAAAGCTTCATAGTTAACCAAAGTAGTCTCCATTATATTTTCTTTTGTGTTATTAATATAATTATTATTTTCAAAATAATAATTCTGACAAAACATCTTCGTATTAAACAAAACGACAAATTATTGTCTTTTCTATATTTTAAATGTTTCGGCTAAACTACCCGAATCTTGGCCAATCCCCAGGGTAGGTGTGAGCCAACATTTTAGGATCTGCAGCTACATCTACACGTAGCCAACGTTGGCCAACATTCGCGTGTGCTGAGGAGTGCCGATAATTGGTTGGTTGGTTGGTTGTTCCTTGACAACCTGGCGCAACCTAATGCGGGGGATCGGCAGCTAATTATGCGAGCACGCAAGGCGGTCCAAGTGAAGCTCACACTGTTCCTCAGAAATCGGACATTCCTTTCGTTGATCCGCGCCGAGATCTCGTGGGTGAAGGTTTGAGTGAGCGAGCAAACAACGCGACCAATCAACGATCACTCTATAGATCCCCCATTAAATTTATATTTACACAGAGCTGGTCTGGCGATATCTCCCCTCTGCCCATTCTGCGAAAAAATAGAAACTATACTGAACATTATTTTTTATCATGTGGCAGACATTCATTACTTAGAAAAAGACTTCTAGTTATTCCGTTTTCGAATGTTGGTTTAGGTTTAAGTGCGGAAACTGTGCTAAACTTCGGTGCCTCCGTTTTGGGACACAGTGACGTATTTGATTGCGGTATGCAATTTTATTCAAACCACTATAACGTATCCCATTTTAAATCTGTACACTAATACAATAAAGAGTGCTTAACAGCGCAAACGACAGGAGGGGATGGACGAGAGGAGACAGAACGCTGATAAATACTTGTGAATACTAATAAATACTAATAAATACGCTAATAAATACGCTGATAAATACTAATAAATACTTGTGAAGTAGTTTTAAGAATGCGTTAAAATGTAACCCATATATTCCAAGTTGTGCGAGTCAGGTCTGGTCTGTTCAAAATTTCAGAATTTAATTATTTAGGAGCTGTTGTTTCCTTTTTTTTTCTCTCTCTGTAATTTGTTTACATATAATTATTAATATTTTTATTAATATAATAATAAGCGCCGTTGTAGTTCTCATCCAAAGGTTACAATACGTTTCTTTTGCCAATCCCCCAGTGTGGGTATGTGCCACAGGCTTGAGGATACAAACAAACAAACGAATATCGCGAGCTCGTGATCACCGTGTCTCGTGCTTCGAACGTTCTCAAGAAGCAGCCAGCAGCTCCCTGCATTCCACGTCTCCTTTGGACAGGTAAGACCATTTCTGTCGGTAATGCAGCGAGGCGATGTATATTGCTCCTGGTGTGTCCCGAAATCCACGGGGACGCTTTCTAGCTAAACTTCTTCAGATTTAGCCCGTGCCTAGCCGCGTCGTTAGGACGATAGTGAAATGAACTTGAGCTGGACAAACTCGAAAAGGTGTCACAGCAGTGCCACACAGCGTTCTCGGGCACGCGGATGAATGCATATCTAATCATTAGGTGAGCTTGCGCCAGTCTTAGCAGTAGCACTTGGGCGAGTTTGCTCATACCTGGTTACGTGCAGCTTGAAAATAAGACAGAAGACGCAGACAGATTCGAGCGCTGTGTCTTTGGTCTCCGTGTCAGTCGCGTTCCCTTTAACACACATTGCTAGGCCTAATTCCGGGTCCAGATGCGTCCGATACGAGCGAGTCTGATGAACTGAGTGAGTGCAAGCCCCCGACGTTGCGAATCGGTGGGAAATTTTAATATCTTGTTCGTACAGTCAAACCCGCATATGTCGGCCTCGCTGAAAAACGGGAATTAGTTCGATATATCGTGTAATTCGATACAAAACTTTTAAGGAATTTGCCGTATTTTCAATGCGAATTTTGATGCGCAAGTTGGCCTCACGGCACTGCTTTACTGCCGCGACAACGAATCATAGGAAGAAGCATGCGATAGTTTCTACTCGCTGTGCGCTGCACCCTCCTATTCGCACCGCTCACGCGTTCTGCAAAGTTCCTTTCCGTGAGAAAAAGTGTGAGGGAAAGCCAACATTTTGGGACGTATCGCATTGCCCGATGTTTGGTATATCCAGTGTTGCGGCTATTTTTGTTCAAGTAGCCGTAAATTTTCCTACGCATTGACGTTAAAAAATTGTTGTTTTCGATAATAGTTCGATATAGACGAGAATTCGATTTATCCGAGTTCGATATAGTCGGGTTTGACTGTATTCAGTCGGCTTATGCTTGAAACAAAATGAGACCGAAGGGATCGCAGCGGGTGCGTGAATGAGTTGACGTTTTCGCTCTTCCCTTTGCCCGTGCCTGCATGCCTGCTTTTCAGTGACATGAATCATTGCGAACTTGCTCAATTCTAAGTCTTTCTCAATTGGAGCGAGCCTGGCTGTGCACTATGTGCTATCCGAGTGAGTCCTGAGCTCTGTATTGCGAGCCTCGGGGTGACTTGCTTGTTTTGCCGACCCGTGTTCCCCGTCGCGTATTCCTAAACAAGATTACGAAGCCTTTTGAGCGGTTATGAAGCTCATGCATTGTGGTCGCAGGCAGTGACAAAACGAGCGCTCGAGCAAACAGTGCTTTCGCGTAAAATTCACTGTGCCTGAAACCATGAACTTGTAGCAACTATAGCACGTTTCCACTGTTTGCAAGCAGCATTGTAGAAAACTGCGCTCGGTGTGTCTTCATTCGACTTGTTGGTTTTGAGAGGCGGGACACAGCGTTGCCAGCTGTCTGAGATGTTCGTTGCCGTAGCGACGCAACGCTAGTCGCTACAGGCCACAAAGACGGTAATGCGTTTAAATCCAGACAACAACGAAATTCGGCAACGTGAAAGGACAAGTGACCTCGATAAGAGATCGGATTAGAAACGGCTGATCGCCGACAAGTCCATGATCGAGTGAGCATCAGTTGCTGGAAAAGGGCGCATTCCATGTGGCCGGCGCACCTTTGAGGGCTGTGTACACTCGCCGGGTTTTTCGCGTGCTATGCCGCCGCCAACGAAACCTGTAACTCGACATGAAAATCTCGAAAGCGCGTATTAGGTCTGTAGTAACGGGTAAATCACGACAGCGCGTTAGATGACCGGAGCAACAATATTCACAGCATTGTTCGCCCGGTCGTCCAATGCTCCGAGAATTGCTTCGTGCGGGATACTCGATGAATGGGATTACCTGCCCGCGACGTCCTCAATTCTTCGCACTCTCTCGCTTGTGATTGTCTGACACTGCGTTGCAGTGTCGCATCGGTGATTACGTCATAAATTCGGTGATTACGTCATCTCAATTGCGTAGTTAACTGTAATCAGCTCTCAATATTTTTGTAATTTTTGTATTCAAAATTTATTTTTTTAAAGATATGACTGGTAATGAAACGAGTTGCATTTGTCACGTTGTGCTGTTCATTAATCTCGCTATTTGATATTCCTGTTTTATCACTTGCTTTTCATTATTTAAGCTGTAAATTTTTGTTCACTAGTGAGTATTACCATTAGGTTATGTGTTGATTTTATTGTCATTGTTAATCGAGATTATGTTCACACGTCGATATATCTTTGCTGTACTATTGTAATTACCCCACTCATGTAACCATGCGAGGTAACCCTGTCAGTTTCTCCGAAACTTTGGGACTCCTCCTGTAAAATGCTAACCGTGTAACTCAAATGAAACATTAATAAACTTTGACTTGACTCGTTGACTTGTTATATGTTGTTGAAACGATGCTCAATTTGCCACCATCCCACAATCGATCATATCCCACTTCTTCAAGTTTGCGGGAAAATGCCCCGTTTGTGGTTCACTCATCACCTTTTAACTCACACACTAAACATACCGCATCGCTCAGTACTCAAGCAGCTGTCGCCCAGAATTTTTGAAAGAACTGAAACTTTCAAACAGTTTTTTTCCGCGGATGGTTTCCTACTGGAACTGTATTTCTGGGGTCGTTTTGCAGTCCTCCAGTTTCGTTAAACCTACAGAAAAAAGGTTTGTTTGTGTGAACGAATTTTGTATATTTACGTATATTCTGTTTTATTTATAACGATTTCTTGAACCAGCATAATTTTGTGCCATATATTTTCATTCATTGTATAGCCTCTCCTGATATTTGATGAAGCAGCGCACAAAAGGACACGATCACGCACACATAAAGTGGCGCAAACACAAGCGCTGTTTGCGTCATTTTATGTGTGCGTGAATATGTCCTTTGGTGCGCTGCTTCATCAAATATCGCGGCTCACCAACAAGCCCATCAGCACATATTAAGCCTCTCCTGCTTAGCCAGAACTCTTGGCCTGCACTATCTTGAAATAAATTAATAAAATACTAGAGAGATTAGCCCAGCGTTGTCCCCTTTCTTGTTCATCTTTCTGTACACAGGCAAACGGCTCGTTGTACTTAGCTAATTTTGTTTCATCTTGCAGCAAACATGCAGTACAACCCCGCAGGTAGGTCGACAATACAGATTGCATGCACCATGTGAAGCGGTTCCTGCAAGAGATAACTATGGCGCGGTGACCGTTCGGTTGCCATGGAAATTATGGGTACACTACGTGCACGAGTCTTCTAGGCGTTCTCGTGGCACGCTTCATCTGAAGTTTCAGATCAATCGCAGTTTTCTCGGTAGGGCTTGGCTTCTGTGCATGTGCTTAGTGGTCGGGAAATGTGGCATTCAAACGCGATAACGTGTTGAATATTAAGAATTTGGAAAGTCAGAAAGCCGTTTGGAGTCAGAGGGATAAACGCCCTATAGACACTAGCGACACCCGAGTTCGCTGTCGCGATTTCCTAGTGATCTGTGTACCAGTAATGTACCCCTGTCGTCTTTTCTATTTTCTTCGTCTATCCGTTTTCATATTAGCACGTACACTAAAGAAGCGATGAATTGAATGACTCTGGAGTCCTCTTAGCCCGTGCTCTCTCTGGAAATGAAGTTAGCGTGAAAGCAGACGTTGCGATTATGCCCGTACAAGCGAGGCGCGCTTCTTCAGGTGACTCCTCTGAAAGCATCAAGAATTGGTCCACCCTGCAGGCGATCTCTGCAGCAGTGTTTGGTAACATCCTTTGCCAAATGACGTCGATGAGGATGATGGACTATTTTCTACTGTGGCAACTCAATGTTCCGAATGGGGAAAAATAAAGACAACAGCCTAATTTCTCTATCGTTATCACATCGTATGGAAAAAAAAATAGACAACCTAATTTCGTAGTTGTTATAAGATCAGAAAGCTGCTGTCTTCCTATAGAAAAGCCGCTTCTATACATACTATGTGCGGCGTGTCCTTACATGTAGCGATAAATGAAGGCGCACATATGTGCCTTGAAATGATATACCTGGCCATAGCGCGTAAGACGGTCGTTAAAGTGACATAAGAACAGACTGAGTTAAGTGACACCAACACTTCTCTGTGGGCGCGTCTAAGGAAAAAAGGACGAAAGGAAAATTGCCAAATTTTAGCGAAGGACACAATCACCAAGGAAGCTTCAGCCTTAAAGGCTAACGGTAGATGTACACCAAAGCTGGATCGCGGGCTTGCGGGTTCTAGCTAGCGCCCGCAAGCCCTGTTAATGTTATATGTGCACAGAAAGTTCGATACAGTTGCGCTATGCGGGAGCAAATGAGCCACTGTACAATCTAACAATTGTGCAGGAATTGCATGTGCTGAGGTATGTGGACGTATGGAAGGGAATGAGGCAAAAACTTACAGGTAATTAGTAGATTTAGGAAAAAAAGTTTGTTTGGTCGATACATCATGATACATTATGATACTCAAAGCCCTGAACGATACACTTGGCAAGGAAGATAATATTACCATTACAACAAAATATGATACAATGAAGCCAAGAAAAAAACATATGCAAAGGCCGAAAAAAAATATGTGCACAAAGAAAATGAAATGAACGGCTCTACATAAAATCACTTTTACACAACGTATTTTAAAGGGCCCATAAACCACGCAGAGGTCGAAATTTAGTTGTGGAGTTGCTGCTGTACACGAGCCCAGAACGAACACGTAAGCGTGCGAATTTTTCGAAATCGGGCCGTAATAGCTGGATTACACGCGTTTGATGCCCTCACTCGTTTCGCTCTTTCCTTCGCTAAGCTCCGTTCATCGGCTCGTCTTTCCTCCTGGCCGAGTACTCCTCCACGCCGTGCGAGGAGGAAGAGCGGCGGGCACGTGTACTTACGAGCAGACAAATAGGTTCTTTTTTGTGGGTGACATGAGCGGACGAGAATGTTGACGTCACGGCGAGCGCCGAGGGTTACCGAAAGGCCCGGAGAGGAGAAGGGATTATTTCTTGGAATTTCGTAGCGCTA
This sequence comes from Rhipicephalus sanguineus, assembly GCF_013339695.2. Taxonomy (NCBI): domain Eukaryota; kingdom Metazoa; phylum Arthropoda; class Arachnida; order Ixodida; family Ixodidae; genus Rhipicephalus; species Rhipicephalus sanguineus. Next base: position 164,059,411 of record NC_051182.1, on the reverse strand, counting down.
TCGCGTTTGGCATTGTTGATCGTGACGCCATTCTGAACTCGAAGCGCACGTTTTCTTGAAATGTTAAACAATTATCGGAGGTGGTTTAGGGGCCCTTTGAGACGAAATCAATGCGACATTTGAATAGATGAAATCTGAACAGAAAATGCGTACTAAAGCAGTCGGCCATGTCCTCAAACATGGGAAAATAGCCTCGAATTGTAATGTAAACCAAGATTATCGGTGCTATATAAGAAAAATGATATTCTGAACGCGTAGCACAAAGGTTCATTAATTGTAATTAAGGATATACAATAACGAATCAGAGTAACTTACTTAAGAAAACGCTGTCACCACAACACACCGAAACGTGTGATGCCCAAGATAAGAACAGTTGGACAGACATTCTAAATGTTAGGTATTCTGATAAGCAACCATCTGTAAAGCACAACTGGTGCGGCCCCTATAGACCTGGCAGTGTAGATGTCTGAATGAATAAGTTGCATGCGTGTGCCAACGCGACGGCTGACCAATGTGCTCTTCTTTTTTCTTCAGGCCACGGTGCCGGCTACGGTGGCGGTTACGGCGGCCCGCCACAACATCAGATGGGAGGTTATCGTGCTGCAATGCCGCATCAAGCATACGGCGCAGTGCACAGCGACTCTTACGCCGCACCTCAGCATCCAGGGGCATACGGCGTACAGCATGCTCGTGGGTTTTACATTTTCATTAGCCTACAATCAACGTCAAAATATTCCACGACGCACACAAAAAAAAGCCGAATATTCCCTCTGATTCGACTGGCAGCCTTGGTTTTAGATTTCCGGTCTGTTCTAAAACGCGCTAGCATGTCGACCGAACACATTCGCAAGTTCCAGGGAAATTCAATTTCCTCAGACCCAGTGGCCTCTAAGCTTTTTGCACCGACTGTACGTCTTTTTTTGATAAGATAATCACCTCCTTCCCAGGATGCGGGGGCATCCATAAGTTGCGCCATCTCTCGTCGGCGGCAGCGCCACCCTGCGATGACTGAACAGGAAATAGGCAAAAAAAAAAAAAAAGGTCAGTGGAAAATTACCAAGATTGATTCCCGGTTCTGTACAGTAAATGCCTACTGGAGCATTCTGGTAATATTCCAGCTGCGTGGCAAAACATACTTGGTTTACCAGAATGTTGAATATTTTACAACGGGGACCGCGGTTGCTCGTATAGGTTGTTTTCCAATGTATTGTAAAGCCACGCGCTTTGTATTGCGATACTGCAATCTTACGAGAATGTAGCAGTGGGTCTATGCTGTATAGAACCGGGAGTCGATTTCCTTACCTTCATCCGTGTCCCGCTGTGAACCAGAAGGTATGCATACATTCCAGCTCGGCCAGCTCTGCACCTTAGTACACGGGAGAGAGTATATTTGCACCGCGACAGCTTGGGATCACGTGACTTGAGCAGAAACGTCACGTATTTATTTATTTATGTATTTATTTATTGACCCTCAGGGTCAATAGGCATTACAGAGGAGAGTGGTTATACGTGCAAGGAAAGTGGTCATTCCTATTTATACAATAATAGCTTAAAATGAAGTTGCGCATATACACGCATTAAAAATACAACATAGCACAGTGAGCAAACCGCAATAGTGTTATACAATGACATTTGAAGAGCAAAAGAAAAAAAAGAAAATGAAGAGTAATACAATAAAGCAGTGAAAAAGTGAAGTACCGCCGTACACAATGTAAAAAGAGACGTAGCAGTTACGCTGCGTACACTAAAGGCAGCAAAGAGTGGTAAAGCACGCACGGACAATTCAAAGACGTGGTATGACATCATGCCGTACAGTGTGCATGAAAGGCAAGGTTCTCTCTAGCATCGTAAAAACATCGCTATTTTGCCAGTGCGAGTGGTTTGGCCGTGTCACTTCGCGGTTCTCGCGATTTTTCCCGCATCACTGCTGCCAGAACCAGGGTCGACAGCGACCTCCCGCTCTACCAGTGACGTTGTACGTAACGTTTCTGCTCTAGTCACGTGATCCCGAGCTTTTGAGGTGCAAATACTATCCCGAATCGCTGGTATTAGGCCACTTCAGCTCGGTCAGTTTTATGCCTTAGTAGTTAGTAGAAACCGTTATTACGAACGAACCTTTAATTATTGAGTATTTACGTAAGCCGAGAAAAATTACTCGAGGTTCGAGCGGAAACCAGCTTAGTACGACAGTGTTTCACAGGTGAAGGGCATGCGGTTCCGTGGGCGGAATTGCTGCAATTTTTTCTTAGATTGTGACCGAGCGTGCTGTGTCGTGCGCCGATGACAGTGTTGCGTTCCTTTTTTACTTCAGCCGGCTTCGGTCCATCCTCATCGGACACTGACGATTCGGGTAAGCGAAAATTATCGCCTATTGTTCATCGGTCATTGTACTGCGCTCGATATTTCTCTGTCTCTGCATTCGTGGTTTCCAATTTCCCAATTTTGAGCATTTAATATTCAGTCAATAAGGTGGAACCCACATATATCGAACTCTCTAAAATACTTGAATTAGTTCGATATATTGTATAATTCCATATAAAGCTTTTAAGGTATTTACTGCATTTTCGATGCGAATTTTGGTGCGCAAGTTGGCTTCACGGCACTGCTTTACTATAATGCAAGAAAAGCGGCTTACGGCAATACCGGGGAAGTTTTTTAGTTTTGATTTTTCCGCGGTTTGTAGTTAAGGATGCGGGTTATATGCAGGGTAGGTTGTAGGCGAGAAAAAGCGGTATTGATGTAAGCAGTTACTCAACATCTTTAAACGCAGCTGTGCGTACTCGTCGGGCACCGGAAGCCTCGACTACTTTGTTGTTTTACATTTTGTTGTAACAAAGTTGTTTTACATTTTGACAGAAATCTGTCTGGCTGGGTGGAAGATTTAGGAGGTTGAAATGGCTCCAGCCAAGTTTGTAGAGAGCCTGACGTTTCGGGACCGATTCGGTCCCTTCCTCAGGGGGTGACTGCGTTGGTCATGGAAGCAACTCCCCGACTTGTTTCCCCACGGCTCCGGATTTCCCTTTCCCGCATTGTTCCTAAGGACCGGTCCACATTTGCCGGTGTGTTTTGAATGTGCCACGACTGCTGTACGTAGCGGGGACGTCAGACTTTTCTCAACGTTCGACTGCGTCGATTATCGCCAGCTTCGTGGAAAACAACCAGGTTCTTCGGAGGAATCGCGGGAGAAAGCGCGCGATGGCAAGCGATGGTTTCTACTCGTTGTGCGTGGCACGCTCCTAATCACACCGCTCAATCTCCCAAATGCATGCGGGAAAATACACTACCGTAAGGAAAAGCCAACTTCTTGGGGTGTATCGCACTGCCCGATGTTTCACTCGGTGCGTTTATTTTTTCACCAAAAGAGACACAATGGCAAAAAAAAAAAAAAAAAATGGGGAGGCGGCAGAAAAGCTGCAGTTACTGCCGCTTGATTAAGCGCCGTCCACCCTGCGGCATCATTGACAGGGTAAAAACAAAATAGAGATGCGAAAAATAATAATAATAAATATAAAAAATAATAAAATAAAACAAGTAATAATACAAGCAAAAGGCGAGATAAATCACAGGCCGAGATATGCAAACAAAAAGGAATATTTCATAAACACATGAACAAAATAAATCGTAGAGCGTATATCATCGCTTTTGTACATAAAAAGAAAACACAACGACATCGTAGTTCTACACTTGGTGAGAAAAAATGATGCAAAGCAAGACAAAGTGAACAATGTAAACAATGCACACCTACAAAAATAATGTTAGTACATCGGTTTTTATGTCTTGCTGCTCATATGAATTGAGTGGTAACACGTGGCCAAGCCTCTGGGTGCCGTAAGTGGTAACGGAATTTTCCAAGGGGGTTTATATCGATGGAAGTGAATGCTTTGAGCGTGTTCAAGATTTGCAAGTGTCAGAAATGCGTCGAGTTTCCCTCGGTTTGCGCTAATGTAGGATTGTAGCAGCCTGAATTTGTATATGTCGTTTGCCATAACAATTTTGTGTTTCACAAAAAGTTGTCTTGTGTGCTCAAGGTATGGTTTGTGTCTTCTATTGCCCTAATTGCCCTAAATGTTGCGGCTATTTCTGTTCGAAGTAGCCGTACATTTTCCGACACATTATGACGTTAAAACGTTGTCCAGTTCGAAAACAGTTCGACATAAGGGATAATTTGATTTACACGAGTTCGATATAGTCGAGTTATACATACATTGCTCATGGTTGCAAATGAGTAGGGCATGATCGGCGTCGTGAGTTTCAGTTGCGACATTTTGTAAATTATTGCATTTCTGATACGTTAATTCTATACCCTTGTAAATTAACCGCATGGTGATTATTACGGGTGCTCTTCAGTAGGAAGCTAGATAAATTGATTTTGTGGCCCGCCTTATACGCTAGGTGTTTTACCCAGCCTATAATTAAGCGATCAACGATGATATACATTCCCCCTTTCGTTCAAAGTTATGTTAACGGGACACGGAAGTGAAAAAACAAATCAGTTTAGAACGATTAATTACACTTTGAAAACTGCATTGTCGTTAATTTCACCACCGTAGGTTTAGTAATATAATTGAAAATGAATGTCAACGTTTCATTTTTAAATTTCGCGCCAAAATCTCTACATGCACACGACGCCACAAATTTCTAAGTTTTTTTTTTTCGTATATTGGAGACATTGGCCGAACAAAATTTCCTGCAACCTGGTATGTTATGTCTCTGGCCCCTTCAGGGGACAACGAACTTCACTTTTGCCGATTAGGAACGACGTAGGCCCTAGTAGACGCCTTCAAAACCTATGACGTCACGGCATTGTGTGCGGAAACTTCAAGGTGGCGTCGCCACCCGCATTTTCTTTTTGCGCGTTTTCTCGCTTACCAAGCGTCTTCTCGTGGCAAGCGTGTTGATTTTGGTATTGTGAAAGAGTATTTACTAATACGATAAAAATCGTTTTTTTCTTCAGTGTCCCTTTTGGTATATTCATGCAATACATGATTTGATTAATTCATCTATTCATTGTAGGGCGCTAAAAACACAGGTAAGAGAGACGATACAGGCGCTAATTGCGTCTGCATGTAACGATAGATACAGGCGCCTGTATCTATCGCGCCTGTATTAGCGCCTATATCGATAGCGACTGTAGACAATGCAGGTGCTGTAGCGCCTGTATCATCGCTCTTGCCTATGTCCCTGTGTTTTTTGCGCTATTCCACAACGCGTTCATACCAAGCAGCTCGGATTTCCTTACTACTTCACTCATCTACAACGACCTCTGATGGTTTCAGGGATACCGTACTACCCGGACCAGTACGGGCCTCAGGGTGAGCAAAGCATTCCGTCTCTCTTTTTTACGTAGCACGTGCATGCATTGTTTGAGAAACACGTGCCATAGCGATGAATGAAAGGGTGAAATACTCCTCTGCCTGGTTATGACACGGAAAGAAACCCTTACGAATTTGTTAAAAGGCTAAAGGAGTGACAACGTAAAACTAATCTGTTGTTTCTGTACCGTACCTCCACCCCGTGATTAATCGAAATCTTCGGGGCCGTGCCCGATACGTTTGTTAGTCACGGGATGCAATGCAATTCGCGAAAGCGCCCCATCCATGGGCGTATGCACAAAGTGGGAGTGGTTGGGGTGGGGGCGCTGCAGGGGGCCCAGGACGGGGCGGTGAGACTCCCACGCCGGACGCCTGCGGCCCCATCGCCCCAACATGCCGAATAAAATTGAAAACCTTTTCGGAGTGGCGTAAGAATGCCCCGTTCCGAACGTAATGCAAGATGACTGCTCACCGATTGCTCTGGCGCTTGGTGCGCGTATAGCTGGCTGCAACAGTGAATTGATTTCGCGTATAATAGTATTTCGCGTGCTTGTATAACGTCCCTTGACTTCATTGAGGGTGAGATTCACCGCCATTTTCTTCTCGTTTTTGGAATGGGGACACTTGCCGCCTATTCTGCACATTCTTCAAGTTTGTTCGATTGAGAATAACCTCTGCGTATACTGGTAATTTTGACGTCGTCGGTTTTTGCGGTTGCCGCTTGTTTGGCAGGCAACATGAGCTCGACACTTAAATTCTCGACCAGTGAGGCGAATTTTATATAATGACGAATTCAGAATAAGGGGATGGTCTGCTTCGGGTGCAAGCCTTACAAACGAGCAGAGATGGTTTCGTGTGCGCCGTTTAACTGGGTGTCTAGATTGCTCAGAGGGACACTAAAGTGAAACAATAAATTAGTTGCGACTGACAAATTATATTCTGAAAACTCTAGTGTCGTTAATTTCACCTTGGTAAGTTTATTAATAAACGAGAAAAAATACCAATCAAAAGTTACACTTAAGTTTCCCATGGAAATGTCCGATGTTGACGTCACGGATTTCAGAGAGTTCTTTTTCGTGTTGAAATATTTGCGCAGGTACACGGGGACACAGAAGAGACACACACACGTTACGCCCGTGTGTGTGTCTCTTCGGTGTCCCCGTGTGCCTGCGCGAATATTTCAAGATGAATATGTTCCAACTAGGCCGAATCGCAGTTTTGCTTCTTTTTCGTATTTTCGTCAAATTGACTTAACAAAATTTCGTGAAACTTTGTGTGTTAAGTCTCTGGCTCCATCAGAAGACAATGTGTTTCATTTTTGCCAGTCAGTAACTACTAGGCCCCAGCAGACGCCGTCAAAATCTATGACGTCACGGCGACTGGTGCGGGAACTTCAAGGTGGCGTCGCCACCTGCATTTTCTTTTCGTGCGTTCTCTTGCTTAACAAGCGTCTTCTTGAAGCAAGCATGTTTTCTTTTTTCTTTTTTTCGTATCATGGAAAAGTAATTTACTAATACGAGAAAAATTGTTTTTCTCGGTAGTGTCCCTTTAACGCATTTCATTTCGATGAAGGGGCAACGCGATGCACCATGCTGTGATGGCGTGTGTTAGCGGTCGAGTGACGTCTGTTCATCTTTGAGCGTGCTGCATTAAGGTTTTTATTTAGTAAGTGACTGTATACGGCGCTATACGCACAGCTGATGAAACCACGAGCATTACCTTGTTCGCTTGTCTAATGCGCTGTTATCGCTTTCGGCCCGATAAGTGCAACCACGCGACTAACTTCTTTAATGTGATTTCAGGTTACGGAGCCCAGGGCTATGGTGCAGTGCCGGGGCAGCGTGAGTAAAAGCCTTTAAGAATTTGCATAGCGTCAAACAGCTTCACCGCTCTGTTTTAGCGTGCCAAGTTTCGGAGCTGCTCTTTGCCCTGGTTAAGCTTGTACTAGTTAACATTGACGACAGAGTGCTTTCAAAAAGAGCAAACCTTAGTTCCGGGCACCTGTGAAAGACTTCTGTCGCTGCAACCGAAGGTTTCACCTTCGACAACCTACCTAATAAACTCTTCGTAAAGGGGCCATGACACGGTCGCCCAACAATTTGCGCTTTTCAGCGAAAAAGAAAAGTAGAGGGTCCACTGTGCCCATACGTATATGAAAGAAAGGGCTGTAAGAGAATAATGGCAGTGCAAAATAAGCCCTGGAACTCGCCGGTTATAAGCCCCGCCCACTGTCAGCTACCACCATTTTGCCATGGCGTGTGTGACGTCATGTGCTGCATGGAGCGGAGCCGTCGTCTTCTACCAAAGTTTCAGCCGCTGCTTATGGTTAAACTTCACTGCCAAGCTGAAGAAAGCTGAAATAGCTCGACTGCACGTGCCCACGGAACACAATCATTCGCCGGAGTGCAGACGATCGCACTGCAAGCAGCTTGTTACGTCACTGCTCGAGTGTGCGCTAGTGTTGCCAGACTCTCGAGCCGATCGTGTGTTTATAGACATATTTAATTATAAATTAAGTGCTCGAATAAACGTGGTAAAATTTTGCTGGCCTATTCGCGAACGCACAAGGATTAACCCACATAACACCGATTATGGTAAGAATTGGGTGTCATGACCCCTTTAACATTGGAACACTACATTTCTGAATTTATTATGGGCTGTGAGCCTGAAGTGTTCGCTCTCATCTATGCACAAAGTGTGGTAATTGCGTAATACACGCGGTAATGTTGCAACGAGCGTGTCTTGTTTTATTACAGAGCCGCAAACGGGCGCAGATTACGACCAGTCATGTAAGTTCCCCGTTTTGCGTATATGAAATGTCTTTTGCTTTCTATGCCAGCCGAATAGCTTTGTGAAGTGCGAAGATGAAAACGACTTTTCCTTAACACATTATTAGCCGAGCACGTGGTGACCGTTACGAGGTGCGTGATAGTGAAGGTGACTGCGTGTACTTCAGCATGCCGCTTACGTGCGAACCAAAGAAGGGGAATTTAAGGGCTCGTTCACGAAGTCTGTTAGACACAACCTTAATGAAAACCAACAGGAAAAGAAGCCGAGGAAAGTATAAAGAACGTTATTTGTAGTAATTACGGTGTAAATGCGGATAAATTAAAGTGGACGAAAAGACAACTTGCTGCCGGCAGGGGCCGAACCTGCAACCTTCGGAAAACGCGTCCGATGCTCTATCAATTGAGCTATAGCGACGGTCGTCCTCCCGTCCACTTTGCCGGGTATATATGTGCATTTAAACCTGGGGGTGTTAGCGCCGCTCGTAGCCATGACGCGAATGTGGAACACTTTTTTTTTTGCCTGCGGGGGTGACGTAGCGCGTGATATTTTTACGAACTGGCAGCTGACCTACAAGGCATTCCCAGGCTTGCATGCACAGAAATACCCCTGTCAAGTGGACGGAAGGACAACCGCCACTGTAGCTCGGTTGGTGGAGCATCGGACGCGTTTTTCGATGGTTGCAGGTTCGGTCCTTGCCGGCGGCAAGTTGTCGTTTCGTCCACTTTAACTTCTTCGCATTTATATCATAATTACTACAAATATCGTCCCCTATACATTCCTTGGCTTCATTGCCTGTTGGTTTTCATTATTACAGGCTAAGAAAAACTTGTGCCACTTCAGATATATTTGGGCTCGTGCAGACTACACGTTGGTGTGCTATATTTAGATTGGTGCTGCGTTGCGTGAGGATGCGTTTTTCAAAATTTTAGCAGCACTGCCTTCAGAACTTGCCCGTAAGCTTCAGGACGTATATATGCAAGAGCTAACGCGCCAACTCGGCGTATTTTTCTCAGACGCTTGAACACTGACTGTCTCTGCTCGTTTCTTCCTTTGCAGCAACGTTATACGGTACTAACCAGGACCTCTACGGAACCCAATGTAAGGCTGCGGCGCATGCATTCATTTCAGTATCGACTCAACGCTCGCGCTTCGATTTATATTTATAGTTCAATTTCCTGAAGCCAGCAAGATGGCGAGTTGGGCTAGTTGGTTTGCGTTCATCTTTGGAAAACTAGGTTGAAGCGCACTGAAAAACCGTGGACAGTAGAAGTGAACCCTAAAGGCCCCTCGAGTGCATGATGTAGGGGGGAGTCAATACGCGGGTGTGACAGATAAATGGAAACATAACAGTTACGCAAAACAAACTGGCAGAAAAGGGTTTAAAAACGTGAAAAGGCATATTACAGCAAAACAGTATACAAGAAAATAACGTGTTTACGATGCATGTGTATGTATAAGGGCAGTGAGGATAGTAACGAGATGTTTATGCGCTAGTTAATGCAAATTATACAATATCAACAAACAGCAGGAACGACAGTGAACGTAAACCAATCAAACCAGTTCTGTGTGCAGCAGCTCCAAAAACTTGCTTATGCTAGTTTCAGCGGCGATGTCATCATGATGTACCAGCCTGTAGCGTAGCCAGAAATTTTTTTCGGGGGTAGGAGGGGAGGGGGAGGGTTCAACCATATTTTATGTATGTTCGTGCGTGCGTTTGTATATGCGGGTGTATATATACATATGCAAAATTTAAAAAAAATTGGGGGGGGGGGGTTGAACCTCACCCCTGGCTACGCCACTGGACCAGCGTATTTTTCCTGGGAATTTACGGTTCTGTTTCTGGTTTTCAGCCGCGTCTGCAGTGCCCCGCACAATGGGTGAGTGCACTCGAGAGTTGTAATTGGGAATTAAAGTTAACTCCTAATATACAAATTACTTCTGGAACACTTTGAATAATGCTGCAACATGTGCGCACATGATCGTTTATTATACCTACGTATGCCTTGCAGCCACCGAGTGGCAATGCCTAAGGGTGTTTAGGGGCGTATTTTATACGAACACGTATTTCTTGTACTTGGTATGCCTTTGTGTTGTGTTTTCACTGCAAATCGTGTTAAATTGGTATGCACTTTGCTCGAGTTTTAATCCCTTGTTGGACACAATGAGGGAACAAATGTTATCGTGCTAAAAACATTTCTCGTGAGGTACTGATCACTCCTTGTTGCCGAGAAAGCCAATCCGAAAGTCGGGAAGTGTTTTACTGCGAACAAAAAAAGGGGGACTCATATGTCAAGCAATTAGCATGTAGTGGAACGTTACATACAATGCACATGTACTTCGTGTGAACTTCTTTTATGCTGGTTGAGCACCAGCGGCACCGCCGTCGCGTGCCAGTCAAGTTCGGGTTGTGAGTGTTTCCGGGGAACCGATGCTCATTTGGAGCACCAGTCATCGCGTCATCAATGTTGTTCTCTGGCAAGCTCCAGAATAGCTCAAATGCTTTCTCAGCAGTAAGACGCCTCTTTCTATCTTCAGAAAAAAAAAGAAGAAAATTGGGCCAGCTACGCACTAGTGGTGCGAAGACTGAGAAAGCAGCGGAGCTGGTGGCGTGGCCCTCCTCCTCACTTCCCTTTCCCACTCCTTGCTGTGCTGCACTATAGAAGGCTGTTCTATGCTTTACCCTCTCCCCTCCTCCTCACCCTCACTTTCCTTGTTCCTTTCCATCTTTTTCTCTCCCTGTCTACTTTCTCTGTCTCTCTTTTTCTCTCTTTCTTCTCTCTCTCTCTCTCTCTGTACTGGCTCAGGCGCTTTCAAGCGAATTTGTAGACTTAAAGCTCGGGCCTGTCCGAATCCTTGCGTTTTAAATAAGACGAACTTGCCGGCTGTTTTCTGTGCTGTCGTCCTCACTTTTTAGGTTGTGATTGAGTTTCATTTCTCCATCATTCGGAAGTGAGCGTTGTAGTTCTCTGTTCGCATTGGTGTCGACCAGGAGTTTGCGCGTGTGAGACACTTCACGTGCTTAATGCGTTGAACCTTTTTTCTTCTCTGCGTCCCAGCAAGCAGCACGATGTCGGGAGGTGAGTACACTGCGCAAGCTATATTAGTGAGGCCGCACTTCTTCATAGTGTACTGTCCTCAAGCTGTGCAGCTGTTTGGAGAGGGGGTCTTGAGAGACACTAAAATGAAACAATAAATAGTTTAGACTGAAAAGATTTACTCTGAAAACTCTATAGTGTCGTTAATTTCACCACTATAGGTTTATTAATTGATGAGAAAAGCACTGTCGAAAGTTTCCCTTTCAAATTTCCCGCCGAAGTCTTCGATGGTGACGTCACAGATTTCAGTGTTTTTTTTTTTCGTGTAACTAGGTATGTTAAATCTGTCGCACTCAAAAGACGATGCACTTAATTTTTACCGATTAGGACCGACGTAGGCGCTAGTAGACGCCGTCAAAATATGTGACGTCATGACGGCTTGTGCGGGAACTTAAAAGCGGCGTCGCCACCCGGGCTTTATTTTTGCGCGTTTTCTCGCTTACCAAGCGTCTTCACGCGGCAAGCGTGGTGTTTTTGGTATCGTGAAGGAGTAATTTATTAATACGAGAACAATCTTTTATCTAGTGCGACTTTAAGAGACACTAAAGCGAAAAACTATTTTTCACGTATCGGTGAATCGCCCTGTCACAACACCAAAAAGCATCACTCTTTGCGGCGGTACGCTTGCCAAGAGAAGTGTACGTTTGCACCTCAACAGCTCGGGTTCACATGACCTGAGCAGAAACGTCATGCATGACGACGTCATATTACCACCCTACAATGTGAATGAAAATCAGAAACGATTTGTATTGCAAGAGACAGACACAAAAGATGAGGCGACATACGGGCGCTCTCGTCTTCTTCTGTCTTTGTTTCGTGCCCTACGAATTGTTTCTGATGCACAACCAACAGGCTCAAGGTTCCGCCTGACATTGCACAAGTATCGCTATTTTGTCACTGTCAGTAGTTTGCCCGGGTCACCTTTTTTGAGGGGTTGGGGTTGATTCACTAGACGCGAACAGACGTAGTGCGATATTCTTGCAGAATCGGTAACTGCTTAGTTTGATATTTTATTCATCTTTTCACGACAATTTATGAATTACGGGCTTCACCTTAAAGCTATGACTTTGATAATATATTCTAGCTGTCCTCCACCGCCCTTGCTAACTTTATTTTTAGCACTTTTGTGGAGCGCACCGACTCCGGTGCCAATTTTCATGTGCGACTTTCCCCTTTTCTGATAAATAAAAAAGAAAAAAAAGGAAAAGGTCAATGGCTACAAACCGGGCGCACAGTGTTTGGCGATAATTCCCATGCTTCTTGTAAAATTGTTTTTACGTCGTTAATATAATTTTCTTGAACTCTACTCGGCTATCTTAAGTTATAAATTGTCAGGCTGCATATAGCTATGCTGTATCGTAGTTCACTGCTATGTAAATGTATGATCACAGTTTCTTGTTTCGGCTGTACTGCGCAGGCACATGAAACGTTTCGCATTCCTGTACTCGTTTCTCTGAAGCCTGCTTTATCACGCCATACGTTATCGTTTTGACAATAAGGCCACCTGTTATGATCTAGATGCAGAGGTTGGCAGTATTGAAGATAAATAAACATAACGCGCCTGCCAATCTTCGACAGGGCCTTCTCGCGTAATGCACCACTTGAAAGTTCTAAAGTTCTTTTGTTTTGAATTTTTCAGCTACCCAACCGTCATCGTATTCAACACAGGTTGGAGGGACGAGTATAGGTACAGTATGCTGTTAAACATTCGCAAGTGCTTAACTTGACACTTAATTGAAGGGCAGGTTTTGCATGGAGACACTAATGTGTGATCTGGGCATTTCCTACCTATTACCATGCCTTTGAGCTGCGCTTAGCGGACCACAGACATGAAAACTTCAAACACGAGACGTTTGTCTACATGGCTCCTATAGCGGAGCTACTAAAGGAGTTAGTGTAAACGTTTATAATCGAGCTACCTAAAAAAGTTACTGCAGATGGTTCATAAAGGAGTTGCTATATAGGGCTCATAAAAGGGCTACTCTATATGAGTTACTGTATATGGCTCCTAAAGAAGCCATGCACAGTAACTCTAAAAAATTCCTGCTTGATGCACACTCAGTGTCGCATCAATAAACCTGTTTCATTAACGTCTCGTAGATTTACTTGTCAAAACACTGGTATAACATGATAGAAAGTTCACTGGTCAGTAATACGAGATGTAGTAATTCTGGTGACAGTCAGGATATATCCGTGTACGAACTTTATAAAATGTTGAGCTGTGGGGAGTTTGATGATCGGGTTTTGGATTCCTGTTGTTAGATGAGCTGTTTTCCCTGTTCCCAATTTCTTGCTGTAAGGAATTCGCCCATTTCTATTTGCTGCTTAATTCGATATTCATTAATTACTTAGTTGCCCCGTTCAACCTTGTCGCAACGTTGGGAATCCGTGGAACATGCGCCGATACCGCTGCATATGAACCCACACTTGACTAACTTAGCTACTTCAATAAAGGCAAGAAAGAAGATTTTAAACTTATTGGCTTTATTGCTATAGCTTGATATTCTCTTTAATAATAATAATAATAATAATAATAATAATAATAATAATAATAATAATAATAATAATAATAATAATAATAATAATAATAATAATAATAATAATAATAATAATAATAAATAATTTATTGGGTTTTACGTGTCAAAACCATGATATGATTATGAGGTGCATATTACCCGTGGACTCCGGATTAATTTTGACCACCTGGGCTTCTGTAAAATGCATCTGAAATGCACCACGGGTGTTCTTGCATTTCACCCGCAAAGAAATGCGGCCACAGTGGCTGGGAGTCGAACCCACGTCTTCGAGCTTAGTAGCACGGCATCTTGCCCGCCAAGCTACCGCAGCGAATTGACGCTCTCTTTGACCGCTCTGTTCACAACACCAGCACCACGGGTGCGCACCGGCTTTTCGGTGGGACTAATGAACGTGGGTGTTCTTTGTGAAGCGTAAGCTTTGTGAAAGAAGTTCAAGGCCGAAGTAAAAAAAAAAATCTACGGCGGAAACATCGCGCCTTGGGTAGCTCTTCCCAGATGCACGAAAGGAAGGACAGCCCAGCACATTAAATAAGGATACGTTCGCACTCAATGTACACTCGAGCGTGGTAGTTGACAACACAGCTAGCAAAACGCATAATGGCTGAACGCAAACAAGCTGAACAACGCGAGGATTCAGTGGTGGTCTGTTGTCGTGCTTCTTGATAGGCTAACGAGAAGTGTTGTGTGTATTCTCTTATTTGTAATCAAAGCGAAATAATGCTTAGACGTACCACAGTGAAAGATAAACTAAACTGACAGACGTTTGTGGGAAATTTGATAGAGTATACACAGTGCCATGGTATATTATACTGGGAGCACCAGAGGCGACACGTGCCAGTTCGTCGCCCCTTCTCTGTGTGAAGCCGTGTCGTGTGTCGTATTTCTAAATAACGCGGAATACAATAATGCCCCTGACACACGGGCAAAAGTAAAGTGCTTTGAAGTAAACCACTTTTGTCGCCCAAAGGGACCATTTGCAGAAAGGAGTTGCGCCGATGACACACGGCGCTGGACTACTTCTTTAGGTGGTTTCTCAGAAGAACGCTGAAAATAAATGGCGCTTCTTGTGCGAGCGATGTATTTTTAAAAAACCTGCGCACGTAGATCACTTTTAGCGATACCAGAACTCGAAAACGTTTGTTTTTAATGTTTGACGGCTTAAACTGCTCACGTTCGTATATTTTCTTTTCTTTTTTTTGCATTTTAGCAGCGACCTCGATTGGTTTTGCAACTATGAACAGCCGGTGTTTTGGTACCCACGTTCTTGCAGTCCTTCCTCACGTTTGTGTCAGTGCCGGCGTGCCGCGTTTTATTCATAGCGTTATTCACACAACTGTGACCACGTGATAGATTAGCGAAGTAATTAGCGGTAGCGATAAAGGAAGAGTTGCGGAAACCCT
The DNA here is from genome assembly GCF_013339695.2 of Rhipicephalus sanguineus. Lineage (NCBI taxonomy): Eukaryota > Metazoa > Arthropoda > Arachnida > Ixodida > Ixodidae > Rhipicephalus > Rhipicephalus sanguineus. The sequence goes on along the minus strand of NC_051182.1, from coordinate 164,044,277 downwards.
GACGCTTGTTGCTCTCGGATTTCTTGATGGTTAGATTACCGCAGCGCAGGTGAAAGTCAGACGACTACTCGCCAGCGAACAAATGCACACAACAGAGGCAACCGAAGCCAGCGCACACCCGACGCACTTCTCGCTGAGCGCTCTCGTGGGACGCGGACCGCGTATGGCAAACACGCCGATGCGCGTCCCTTGCAGCTCACTCGCAGGTAGCGTGGAGTCGCGTGTTCCTCGATAAGCGAGTTGACCGTGCAGATCGGGTTTTGCAGGCACGGTGATAACAACACACACTGAAGACGCCAGCGTGGCGGCGCCAGTGACGTGATGCGGCCGTGCGAGAGTATAGCTATACTGTAAACATTTACTGTTTAACAAATCGTTTCACTACTGAAAATGAAAACATTCTCTCGAGGGGAAGAAATCACGGAGCAAGCTAGCGTTGTGACACGCTGTCTTCTATTGATCAGCTCTGCACACTGTGTGCGAGAGTACTCCCTTACTGCCAGAAAAGTAGATGCGGGATCTGCTTTTCGGAAAAGAACCTTTGCCGGAAAGGAGTTACTCCTTTGTCGTGTGTCACTGCGCCTGAACGCCTTTCCGGAAGATGTCCCCTTGTCTAAAGGACTTTAGAGTGCCCGTGTGTCAGGGGTATAACTCGGGAGGCAGCGGTTTTTATTCGCCAAATGCACGCCACACGGCACCACAACACTTCAAGGAGCTCAATGACGTCTGCAGGAAGCAGCGTCACTATCGCCATGTACGAGAAAGGCGGTGGTTTCTCTTATCTTGTCTGCAGCTTTATTTATTCTTGCGTCGTAACGCTGTCCATCTAATTGCGTGCCCTGCACGACTTCTAAATACACTTATGATAGCGTGGCGCTGTTGGTACTCAGCCGTATAGATACAGACAGCTGCTCTGCGATAAACTGTAAGCCCACTGGAAATTAGCAATCGTTGACTGACTCGCTTTCTTTTGTTTATTTCAGTGAAAGAAGCTGCCGGTAAGAAACTCGTTGCTTTTGCTTCCTACCACAGTTTTTTGTCTGTGCGTGCTGCCCTTTTCTTTTGCTATTTTTTATATGTCCTAGTTTCCGATCTACAAAAAACGATGTCATGATTCAAAAGTAAAACAAGATGGCAATCAGCTGATGAGGCTGCATGAATGACCTTGGCGTACCTCAAGTGAATGAAGTAAGACAGTTACGTTTAGCAAGAATCGACTTAGTGCCTCTGCAAGGGCGGTGTCGTGAATATGGTCCCGTACAAGAGGTCGTATGCAATGTGACGATACGATTGATAATCATTTTACTGAATGAATAACTTCAAGAACATATGTTGTACTGACGTTTCAACCAGCAATGAGAGCACAAAATTTCGTTGCAAGCTTTGTACAATAGCACCGTCGAAAAACAAACAGCAATATTTGTAAATCCATAATACCATTGTAGCATATGAAATATACTCTGGTATAAAATTTCATGCCCATATCATATCATGTTAAATTATATATGTGTGTCAAACGGTAGATGAGAATATTGAATGCCCACATAAGGTATATGAGAAAACACGTGTCTCATGGGAGTTGCATTGCTTCGTAGGAATTATCCAATATAGACATATTTTTGCGATAGAGTAGCACCGCCTTCGAGAAGGGCTCTCAACGAGCCTTAGTGTAGAGTGCTGCTCCAGCTAGGTTGTTTGTATACTCTGTCCTCGTATAGAAATTTGCGCCCGATAATATTATGGCAGCACTTCCGCTAAGCACGGGCACTCTAGTTGTGCGTGTGTATCTTATTATAATGCACGAGGATGGAGAAATTCAATGTTCCGATCAGGCTACTAGTAGCGCTTATAAGAAACGGGTTAAATTGCATATATGCTTTCTTTTTATTGTTGCTACCAGCCTTTTACGAAAGCAAACTGATCAAATTTAGTTTGCGACCCTCAACCCAATAATAATAATAATAATAATAATAATAATAATAATAATAATAATAATAATAATAATAATAATAATAATAATAATAATAATAATAATAATAATAATAATAATAATAATCAATCAATCAATCAATCAATCAATCATTTATTTAACGTGCCCAGGAACAACCGTAAGGTCTTTGTGCAGGCGCACGCAAAAAAAAACAATAAAAATAAACTATACAATACAGACAGTCTTCAGAAATAAAAAGAGCAAATACACGTAGACAAAGAGAAATGAACACAAAAGGGGAGGAGTAAAATAAGACAACACGAGAAATATTGAAGGGGAATGAAAAATTAGATTGCATATATACAACTATGCGGAAAGACGGAGAAGGGAAGACTTTGTACATTGTGCCATACTATGTCAAAACAGTACAAAGCTCGGATAAAAACAATGATTGTGGACTATGAAAAATGTCAAGATCAAGAAAATTAACATTATAGAGACTTTGTATTCTGTGAACGGTAGAGTGTTGGAAGAAGCAGGCGGGTACATGAAACGGTCTGTTCTCTCTGGTTAACTTACGCGGAATTCGAAAATTAACACAATTGAGAAGTACAGGGCAGGATATGATACCGTGGACTAGCTTGTAAAGAAACAAGAGATCAGAACGATTTCGTCGGCAGTGAAGTGATGGCAATGATAATAATTCAGCAGTATTTGAACGAGATTTTTTAGCAAAGCGATGGTTATATATGCTAAGGAATTTTTTCTGGACTCGTTCAATGGTGTTACCGCTGGATTGAGCAATGCCATTCCATATCACGGACGCATACTCCAGTTGAGGAACACATAGCGCGGTGTACAATTTTCGGAAGGGCATAGGAGAACGGAATTCTCTAGACAATCTGCAAACACAGCCTAGGGTGCGAAGACCCCGCAAAGCAACACGCTTAGCGTGAGCAGAAAAGTTTAACGTGCTATCAACAACAACACCAAGATCACTGATCTCATAAACCTTGCATAAGGACACAGAATTGACAGAGTATTGAAATGACACGCTAGATGTTTTGCGAGTGATAGACATGAATTTTGTCTTCGAGGCATTCAGAGAAAGGTTATTAGCGTTGCACCATTCGGAAAAAGAGCGCAAATCTGACTGCAGCAAGCGACAGTCGTTAACTGAATGAATTTCCTTAAAAATCTTGATGTCATCGGCATACAAGAGGAAAGAAGAATTACGAATGGCAAAAGAAACATCATTAACGTAAATTAAAAATAGGAGTGGGCCTAATACTGACCCTTGAGGGACCCCACTAGTCACTTTATACAAAGAAGACGTTTGGCCATTTACCGCTACATAACAATATCTATTGAGCAGATAGCTCTGCAGGAGATTCACAACCGACAAGTCAACATCAAATTGCGCAAGTTTAACCATAAGCAGTGTGTGGCTGACTACGTCAAAAGCCTTGCTCAGGTCACAGTAGAGTACGTCAACCTGTCCTGTCTGAGAAATAGGTGTGGAGATCTGCGTCATGAAACTAGCAAGATTTGTGGTAGTTGAGCGGCCAGCGAGAAAACCATGTTGATTAGGAATCAATGAGCTTTTAACACTGAAAGACAATATTTTGTGAAGAGCCAGCTCGAAGATCTTTGATGTGGCACATAGTAGAGAAATCGGGCGATAATTAGAAACATCTGTTTTAGAGCCCGACTTAAATACTGGGAAAACACGAGCAGTTTTCCACATGCTAGGAAATGTGGAAGTGTCCAGGCAGTTATTAAATATCGTAGTCAGTACTGGGACAAATATACTACTATAAGCTTTTAGTATGGCGGAGGGGATGCCATCTGGGCCACATGATAAGGATGGTTTTAAGCACTTAATGCATTCGCAGATAAGATTTTCATCCAGCGACAAAGCACTGGGTGAGCGAACGGCCTTAGGCTGTCTGATATCAGTGCTAGAGTCTGAGGCCTTATAAACGGATGAGAAATGTGCGGCAAAACAGTCAGCGACGGCATGCACTTCTACCCCATTTGAGTCTAGTAGTCTGAAAGACTCTCCGCTTTTGCTGGACCGTTTACGTACATACTTCCAAAACTCAGCTGGCCTGTCAGAAGCGCTTTTTTCTAAGAATTCAATATACGAACTATGATCCCGTTTATATAGGCGTTTAGCGAGAGTTCGAAAAAAGCTGAACTCTTCCTTCCACTCGCTCGATGGAGAACATTTAGATTTCCTGTGTGCGCGATCTTTATGCTTCAGTGCACTGATAAGTTCAGATGAGAACCAGTGGGGATATTTACGTTGTTTATGTGTGTATTGGGGAATAAAATTACGCATGCTGCTCAGTACAAGCTCCGCAAACTGATCAACCTGGTCATCAACATTCGGTTTGTCAGTAACCTGTGACCAGTCAACGGTGGACAAGTGATGATAGAGGCCCGTGTAATCACCTCGCCTGAACGCAAATCTTGGAGATTTGTTTACGTAACTGCTGTAGCTCGTTGTTTCGGCTGATGCAGATAATCTTACGTTAAGTGGTGGGTGGAATTTGTCCGGACGTACTAGAGAGATGTTGGAGCGGGAAACTTCAAGGGGTTGATCGTTTGACACACACAGGTCTAAGACGTTGCCACTGGAATTGACGACTGAATTATGTTGCACTAGGGAATTAAACGCCAGAAAGTCCAAGAGCAGGCTGCACTTTTTCTCTGTGAAATGATTGTAATGAGAAAAGGTAAGCGTGCTCCAGTCAATTCCAGGTGCATTGAAATCCCCAAGAACAATAATTCTGTGCCCACTATGAGAAGATATCACAAGTTCAATAGAAGACATGACATCGTGAAACGAG